>NC_090762.1:36248775-36266275 GCF_036898095.1 Palaemon carinicauda | reverse complement strand
CATGATCAACAAAACTGTATCTATCAGGGCCATCCATACAAGGTTGGTTTGCTGTGGGCGATCAGAAAAAAAAAAAATCTCCCCCTTTCATCAATCCGCACTGGCCAGCGTGGTGATGAAAACTGGCCAAACCCCAGGCATGAATAATGACATGTCTGAGGCCGTTGTCCTGAAGTGTATTAAAATGGTTGCATTTGTTGTTGCTGTAAGATGAATGCAATATGGAGAGCATTGTGTGTTTTTATTCGATTCATCATGACATTAAGCGTCATGTATCATTGTGCACTTGTACTAAATCATTTGACTCTGTACGAATGTTAAGGCTTTGTCGTTGTTGTCTATTACCCACCAATATTAGTTGGGTTCCTTGCTGTTAATGCGTTCGTACGCCTGAAGTATTGGATTATTATGTCATTTTTCATCAGTATTTAAATGTCAAATTTTTACAAAACTTAAGTTTCCATTCTAGTATTTTTAGACATATTCTCTCTCTCTCTCTCTCTCTCTCTCTCTCTCTCTCTCTCTCTCTCTCTCTCTCTCTCTCTCTCTCTCTCTCTCTAAAACTATCAAAATAATCAAAAGTTGATTTAATCCAATTTTAGGCACTCCTATAGGAATAATCCTGGGTCGGGTTAACAAATCAATTAAGGGTAGTCTATCTGTTATAGAATATACTAAAGTATTGGTTAAATTCTTGGAACTAACATATGTTAAAAAATGAACTCTCTAATATACTTAATAGCAATACAAAATTCTTCTGGCACTTTATTCATACTGTACATTTACTGTAGAAGTCGAATTATCCATTTAAATAAGCTTTTTGAAATAATGTTATAGCCTAACCAGACAACCCTTTTTAGAAAACCGAAGATTTTAACGAACGAATGAAGGCAGGTTTTGGTGGGGGCTTCTGATTGGCTGTAGCAATTTTCCCGACAGTAGAGTGAAAATGTCAGTCAAATTACTGACACTTGCCTAGAAGGTTGTGATTTGAAAAGTGCTTTTTGTTGGGGACGATTTCTGGTAAGAAATGGAGTTATTAAGGTTTATATTATTTTCGGAAAGGAGATGTTGAAATAACCGTAGTTTGTTTTATAAAGGTGTTAGTGATGAAAATATTTGTTTGTTTCGAACAAGGATAGCTTTTAAAGCTGTGACGGCCATCAAAGTATTTTCCAGTGCTGAGAATATTTAACGTTTTTGATAAACTGACGCTTTTGCAGTTTGTTTTAAGTTCAAAATACGATTAGATTGGACAACATGGATGGCATAATCAGTATTAAACACTGTCATTATAATAATTTCAATGCGTTGGGAATTTTTAACATTGTCAAGCAAGTAATTGCCGTTTTATTACAAGTCTTACAATAAAATATTTAAAAATATTAGATTACAATTATTCTATTAGATGATCGTATCATTGAAAGTATTTTGTTAAAACAGATACTTCTATTTTTTATTCCTTAAACCTCATTATTGATTTGAGAGACTTGGGGAAAAATACACGATTCTTTGCACAGAATGTTACCGTGCAACGTTAATTTAATCTCGTTTAGGAGTAGACAGTCTCTTTGAATTCCTGTGTGTAGATTGTCAAATCAATATAGGAAGTAAATTGATATGGATTCATATCATTTGTTAATATTTATGATTTCCATAATTTGCAGTTTGTGCCGAACGGTTGTGATACTTATTTGCTTGCTTGCTTACTTAATTACTGACTTAATTAAATACTTAATTATTTACTTAATTACTTATTTAATGATTTGATTACTTATTTACTTATTTAATTATTTGATTATTTGATTACTTAATTACTTCATTACTTGATTACTTACTTAATTACTTGAATGTTTTTTGGGGGGTCGTATCACATAGGGAAACCCTGTGCCCTACAGGACCTATACGAGATCTGCTAATCATATACATTTTTAGATATTTAGAGTATCACATAGCGCATTTGGCGTTATTTGTTAAGTCCATATTATCGAAGCACTTAGAAAACAAGAAAGCCATTAGTTTCTTAAGTCTTTCGGATGTATGGTGGGGGGAGCTGGTTGTATAGTCTTGGGACGGCATATTTGAAAGCTCTGGAACCGACAGTAGACCTCTACTGTAGGTTCTAGAGCGAAGTTTCAGATCTTGGCTGTAGTAATTTGAAACCATATGTAACCATTGTCGTGTCGACACGATTCGTTGGCTGCACGATGCAAAATTTACACGATTCCGTCATTGGCTTATGAATTATTTGATTATTTTGTCATTTTTCATCAGTATTTAAATGTCGAATTTTTACTCAACTTTAAAGTTCCCATTCCGATAATTTTAGACCTATTCTCTCTCTCTCTCTCTCTCTCTCTCTCTCTCTCTCTCTCTCTCTCTCTCTCTCTCTCTCTCTCTCTCTCTCTCTCTCTCTCTCTAAAACTATCAAAATAATCAAAAGCTGATTTAATCCAATTTTAGGCACTCCTATAGGAATAATCCTGGGTCGGGTTAACCAATCAATTAAGGGTAATCTATCTGTTATAGAATATACTAAAGTATTGGTTAAATTCTTGGGACTAACATATGTTAAAAAATGATCTCCCTAATATACTTAATAGCAATACAAAATTCTTCTGGCACTTTATTCCTACATTTACTGTAGAAGTCGAATTATCCATTTAAATAAGCTTTTTGAAATAATGTTATAGCCTGACCAGACAACCATTTTTAGAAAACCGAAGATTTTAACTATCGAATGAAGGCAGGTTTTGGTGGGGGCTTCTGATTGGCTGTAGCAATTTTCCCGACAGTAGAGTGAAAATGTCAGTCAAATTACTGACACTTGCCTAGAAGGTTGTGATTTGAAAAGTGCTTTTTGTTGGGGACGATTTCTGGTAAGAAATGGAGTTTTTAAGGTTTATATTATTTTCGTAAACGAGATGTTGAAATAACCGTAGTTTTTTTTATAAAGGTGTTAGTGATGAAAATATATGTTTGTTTCGAACAAGGATAGCTATTGAAGCTGTGACGGCCATCAAAGTATTTTCCAGTGCTGAGAATATTTAACGTTTTTGATAAACTGACGCTTTTGCAGTTTGTTTTAAGTTCAAAATACGATTAGATTGGACAACATGGATGGCATAATCAGTATTAAACACTGTCATTATAATAATTTCAATGCGTTGGGAATTTTTAACATTGTCAAACAAGTAATTGCCAATTTGTTGCAAATCTTACAATAGAATATTTAAAAATATTAGATTACAATGGTTCTATTAGATGATCGTATCATTAAAAGTATTTTGTGAAATATATACTTCTATTTTTTATTCCTTATACAACCTCATTATTGATTTGAGGGACTTGGGGAAAAATACACAGAATGTTACCGTGCAACGTTAATTTAATCTCATTTAGGAGTAGACAGTCTCTTTGAATTCCTGTGTGTAGATTGTCAAATCAATATAGGAAGTGAATTGATATGGATTCATATCATTTGTTAATATTTATGATTTCCATAATTTGCAGTTAGTGCCGAACGGTTGCTTGCTTGCTTACTTAATTACTGACTTGATTACTTAATTATTTACTTAATTACTTATTTAATGACTTGATTACTTAATTATTTACTTAATTACTTATTTAATGACTTGATTACTTAATTACTTATTTAATTATTTGATTACTTAATTACTTCATTACTTGATTACTTACTTAATTGCTTGAATGTTTTTTGGGGGGTCGTATCACATAGGGAAACCCTGTGCCCTACAGGACCTACGAGATCTGGTAATCTATACATTTTTAGATATTTAGAGTATCACATAGCGTATTTGGCGTTAATTGTTAAGTCCATATTATCGAAACACTTAGAAAACAAGAAAGCCATCAGTTTCTTTAGTCTTTCGAATGTATAGTGGGGGGAGCTGGTTGTATAGTCTTTGGACAGCCATATTTGAAAGCTCTAGAACCTACAGTAGACCTCTACTGTAGGTTCTAGAGCGAAGTTTCAGATCTTGGCTGTAGTAATTTGAAACCATATCTAACCATTGTCGTGTCGACACGATTCGTTGGCTGCTCGATGCCAAATTTTCGCGAATTCGCCGTTGATTACGAATATCAAAATAATAACTGTTGGATAATCTATGTATACACTGTATATATACACATGCACTATACTTGTGGTCTAGCTCTGTGGTATATGAAGTCAGTTCAGATTCCTATATACCTAATTTATACCTCTCTTCCACCAAATACTTTATCAATTATGAATTTCAAATTATACAATCTCTCTCTCTCTCTCTCTCTCTCTCTCTCTCTCTCTCTCTCTCTCTCTCTCTCTCTCTCTCTCTCTCTCTCTCTCTCTCTCTAACATTCCTCTTATTTTTAGTTGAGATTTAAATACCATAAAAAGTTTTTTTATTTTGAATTTGGATTCTTTGCAATTATCATCGACTTTTAAGCTCTAGGCTTAAGGCTCATCAAAATTGAAAAATATCTAAACAGAATTTGTTTTTAGAGTTACTATTATGAAGAATGCTATTTTGTCAAGATTGTGACATTTTCGGTAGCCAAATGATTGAATTTCTCTGTCGAAATTAAGTTTTTGGATTTGTCCTTTGTTATAGTCTGGGAACTTCACTTCGTTAACAAGGCCCATTGCGTCGTTTGGTTCTGCTAGACTCTTGCCATAACGTGCACGTCCATAAATTTGAGATCTGTTGCTTATTTAAGGCAATTCAGCCGGTATTGCCCATCTATACGTGAATGGATTAGGGTAGTTGGTAGATTAGCAGCAAATTCTTTAATGTTGAACAGGCTGACATTAGTTATTTTTTAGTTTTTATATGAAATATTTGTTTTAACGTTAATTTTTTAAATATATTTTATTTTGTTTATTACTTATATCGTTAATTTCCTTCTCTTTTCCTCACTGGGCTTGTTTTCCCTGTTGGCGCTCCTTGGGCTTCTAGCATCTGGCTTTCCCCAACTAGGGTTGTAGCTTAGCTAGTAATAATAATAATGTGATCTATTGTTAATGAATACATGACCTGGTTGTTGCATTAGCTTTGATAATAGCTTTTGACTTTGCAAAAACTGTGATTTTTAAGAGAAATTTAATCAGAGCAGTATATACAAATTCCTAAAGTTTATCTATAAAATCAGTAACGTATGTTAATGACAAGGAAGCTATTCAATATGTCTTTCTACAGATTTAGAAGTTGAAAACCCGCAATCCTCGAAGCCTTTTGACCTTGTCTTTTGCTCTCTCAGATAATAAATGGCAGTAGGCCTACATATCGCAGTCACAGGTTGTGGAATTTCTAAAGACAATTAATCAAAATAATAAAATCAATTTGATTTTTGTTTGGCCTGATTCTCTGGCCTTACTGCAGCCCATTGCTGCATTTACCAGATTGATAAGTGTCTTAAGAAAAATACAGATGCCAGAGAAAGTAAAATAAAATAAAGTTCGTGCTTATGACATTGTTAGGTGGATGAGACTAAGTCCGTTCGTAAGGTGAATTAAAGCAAGAGTTCAGTGGTCCAGCCGGTCTCCTTACCCCTTTTATAACTCTCTCTCTCTCTCTCTCTCTCTCTCTCCTCTCTCTCCTCTCTCTCTCTCTCTCTCTCTCTCTCTCTCTCTCTCTCTCTCAGCTTTCATTAACCCCATCATGTCGCATCTGTATTACTTTGCCCCCCCCCCCAAAAAAAAAAAATCAGTACCTTCATGTCAACTAGTTTATCTGCTTTGAAGTGATGAATGGCTAAATAATGTTCCCCATTTCATTTGAATTTTCGAGTAGTCAATCTGTAGCGAACTACCCCACATTTATTTTGACGTAATTGTGACGTAACGAGTCACTGACCGTGAGTCCTGGGCTACCTACTCAATTGGCCTTCGGGCCAAGAGAGATATAATGCTCTGTTGCAGAGTTCACTCCAGCTCTAGGTGCAGAGCATTGGACTAAGAAGCACTCTATGAGTGGGTCCTATAAGAGCGTTTAAATTGAATTGGGGGCTTGGGCATCTTGTCCATAGAGCCCCCGTCCGGACAAAAGTTCCGGGCAATCTATAGCAAGCAAGCAAGCAAGCCTGTGAGAATGGTTTTGTCCACTTGGCTTATAACAGGGGAAGACGGTACTTTTTTGTTTCCGTAGAGAGAGAGAGAGAGAGAGAGAGAGAGAGAGAGAGAGAGAGAGATTCCATTGGTGTTATTCTCTATTAGCTGAACATATAAAGGTCTATTTATCTTCAAAATCTAATGGACTTGACCTTGGGTCATACTACACATGTCCATTAAATTTCGTTATTCCAATACTGTATTACGTAGGTCTGCATCATTGCCCCTTTTTTCCATGAGTTTTTGGACTATCTCCCGTCTCTTTGTAATTTTCTGGTCTTGTCTAAAAAGAAATTCCAGCTTTACAAAAATATAATTTCTATTTTAAAATGTCCTGCTCCAGTGTATAGTTCCTTGATATTTGTAGAACATTTTAAGCGTTGCAAGATAGACCAAATAACCGTAGCGTTGATTTTCTGTTGGGACATTTTAGGCTGGCATCATCATTTATTATGGTGCCAATGTCGAACATACAGGAGGGCGTTGTCGTTTGCCCCTCTCAGGTCAAGATCTGAGCAATGAGGGTCAAGTGGGCCCCCTCGTAGGATGTGTTCTATTGTTTGTGGTGATGTCCCATATGGGCATTCAGAGTAGGTAGCTAATCCCCATTTGTGGTGGTTATCTCTAATTTTTGCCAACGTTTTACCTTTATTCTGTTTAGGGTAACCCAGTCCTACCGAATTAGGGTTGTTGTGCTAGGCAGACCTTCGTTTGGGCTGGGCAGCACACTCATTGGATGGCCATCGGTCACTTTCTCGCCACTTCTGTAGTGCAAGGCCAAGAGATGATGATGATGATGATGATGATGATGATGTAGATTGCCTGGCCCTTGCCGCCAACTACGGCATCTTGCAATCATGCTGCTCGTAGAGGGCCAAGCGATACAAGGCTTGATCACTTCTCCCCTAAACACCCACGCAGGCGGAGCTTTGTCCATAAGCTTAATGCGTCACCAGGTGATTTGCCTTAAAGAAAACGAATTATTATCATCATTATCACTTAGTAAACTACAACACTAGATGAAAAAGCAGGATGCTATAAGCCCATGGGCTCCAACATGGAAATAGCCTAGTGAGGAAAGGAAATAAGGAAGCTACAAGACAAGTAATTGACAATTAAAATAAAACATATTAAGAACAGTAACATTAAAATAAATCTTTATATAAAAAAAGGAAATAGACATAGATTGGGGAAAACTACTGAACAGAGTTTTCTGGATAGGAAATATTTCTTGCATCATCAAGTATGTTATATATGATTAATGGAAATTGGTGCACCATTTCCCTATGCATGTGATTTTGCGTGTGATATTTTTTTTGGGGGGGTGGGGGGGGGAGTGGTATTCGTTTATGAAGACTACGTAAGCAATACCAATAACCATATTTTCAGGCATTTAACATGCAAGGCCTTTTGTTTTAAAGAAGGTATCCAGTTCTTGTCTCATTCTAATTATTTAGGAAATTATTTTTCTTATGTCTTTTACAGGTTTATATCTATATGTTGAACAGGATGACAATAAGTTTATATATGATTTGTTTTATTGTTGTTACTGATCTTGAACTATTTAACATTCATTAATTACGTAAATATATAGTTTATTTCCCTTATTTCCTTTCCTCAATGGGGCTACTTTCCTTGTTGGGGCCCTTGACCTTGTGTCGTTCAACTTTTTGGTATTGCTTTAGGCTCGAGTCTTTTTTTCGATTTGGAAGTTGTATTTCGGCAGCTTGAGCTACAAACTTATTTTGTGTGCCTCTGGTCCAAAAGGAATGCTACAAACCAATGTGGCCTACATGCCAAATCTTTTGATTGTTCACCTGTATATAACCTTGGTCACTAATTTCTTCTGCTTAATTTCCCGATACTCATATTTACAAAAACCATCAACACATTAGCCATATGTATTATGCACCATTATATATACTCAATAATTACTAGCAAATTCTTATTTTTATTTTATCATTATCCGGTGACAGTCTGGTAAGCACTGAAAGTGTTTCCCAACCAGGACTCGGAGCAGTTACCTGAAGGATACGTCATCCCTTACCTAGTTACCCCCAGATGGGAGGAGACTCCACCCAATTGAGTAGACCCTTTATCCCAAATTGGTAATTCAGCCACTATTGCGAAGCTTTAGCCGGAATTCTGTTGTTGCCTTGCTTCCCGGTGATTTTGGAGTTGGAGGAGTTGATGCCTAGGGTCATTGATTTGTTTAGTATTTTCATTTTTACTAGCTTTTTTCGTCAGTTATGGGTGGTTAGATACCAGTTATTATATATAAAATGGTAGAGGTGTTGATTTTAGGGTAGCAGTAATAATCCGACAAAACCTATTTAGCTCTGAGTCTGTCTACCTTGAGTACATGGCGTGATCTTACCCCCATTGGTGCACAGTACTCCACAGTAAAGTAAAAAGGGCTAAGACTGTTCGTCTCAGAGTCTCAGGATCTGTTCACCATCTGATGTTAGCGAGTTTGCTGTGGAGGATATTCTTAGTTGCTACTTTATTTGCCTTTGTGTGCTCTTTACAGAAGAGCATTCTGTCAAGAATAACACCCAGGTAGACTGTGTAGGGATAATTTTCTAGTTCTTTGTCATCCCATTTGATCTTTAGCTTTCTGTTTGCCTAGTGATTGTTCAGGTGGAAGGTACACACCTGGTCTTGGTCGGATTGGCATTGAGGTGCCACTTTTTGTAAATGGTGGAAAGGGAAGGTAGGGCGCTTGACAGTCTTTTTTCGATGGTGGTGGAGATGCCAGGATGTTCTGGTACTGCGGCTGGTCAATTGTATAATGTTAAATAGCATCGGCGCCAGCACTGACCCTTGTATATGTATCCTCCATCTGCTTTTTTTACAAATCACCAATTGGTTGGCAATGTTTCAGTAATGTGGACTATGCTGGTATTCCGTATAGTTTGAGTCGCCTTCAGAAAAGGTGCTGTATGGTTTACTCTGTCATATACCGCCGTTAGGTTGACAAAATCTCTACCGGTGATTTGCTGCTTTTCAAGTGGTAAAATTACGTACAATTTTCTTTATTTTGGTGCAGCAGGGTTACGTTTACTTCTGCCTATTTATTATTAAAGGATTGAAAGTAAATGTAATTCCGGTAATATGTCTTTAGGGTAGTAGAGAAATACTAGTTATTTTAAGCTTATTGAAAAATTTATTCAAGTAACGGGAAAATTATAAATAGCAAACACCCTATTCCAAAAATTCTTACGGTCTGTAGGATGCTTCAATTCACTTATTTTATAATTCCCCACCCCCGAGTCAGATTGACATGTGACTATTTTAATTAGATAATGTTCGGTAAATCTTTTAATTTATGTTTCTTTGAAATAATCTGGTCATTGGAAGCTCGTTTTATTGATTGGATAAAGCTGTGTCAAATTGTTAAGTCGAAAAATAAGACCTACAGTTTGCTGTATTGTTTTGGGTGGCAGTTGTGTGGGCTTGACGGGGGTTGAGGGTGTGTTCTCATGGACATGTAGCATTCTGCTTCACAACTTGGATTTCTGCTTGGGTTTCTAGATTTTGAGACAAAGTTTTGTAACTATATTTCTCCATCTGTTTTCGAGACCAATTTTTTTTTTTTTTTTTATAAATAATTTGGCAATAAAAATACCAAAGTAAATTTTGATACATGGGACCTAAGTTTGGAATACCAAATTGTTTATAAATAGTTCAAAAGTTCCTTTGATTTGTAGTATGAAGTTTAAGAATAGCAGTTAAGTTTTACCAATTTGATGGTGAATCCCTGCATAAAGTAAAGTGGAAATGGTAATGTCAATGTTATTGCTGATTATACCCAAATTACGGAAAGAGCGGCTGCTGTATTCTTAAGAAAACTCTCCCACACCAAATGCAATGCCCAATCATAAACCTGTCAAATATGGACTGATATGAAATGACCTCATTTAGCTCTTTCTTCTGTGACTTCCAAACACTGAACTGACTGATACTTTAACGGCCTCCATCCCATCGATTTCAGCTTCTCCATATTCCATAATTTGTCCACGTTGGATTTTTCTACACTTCGAGATATTGTGCCCTAGTTTTATTAGTAGATTTAATACAAGGCCAATACGAAGAGTAATGGCCTTGGTTTAATAGCATGTTTATTAGCTTCTGGGTTAACATTTATGAAGAATAAATACATTCTGTAACTTAATACCATTTACATTTTTTCTCGTGTAGACTTTTTAAAAGAAAGTTCTCTTCCGTATGATCAGATTATTAGTTAGAAGAATGAATGACAACTTGTGAGAATTTTCTACTTTTTTACCATCATACTTTAATTGAATTATCCCGTGTTAAAATTATAATTACTGTGACAATTACCCAGCAATTGAATCACGAATTGGAAAGTTTAATTCTTTGAAGGGTATTAATGGTAATGACACTGGTTTTGCGATATATTAAAATTGAAGGCTACTACCATGCTATTTTCTAGTAGTAAAAACTTATGAATGAATATTTTGGGTTGAAATCGGCTATAGGGCTAGCAGTCATTGACGAGCAACTGACACATAGTTCAGATATTTATATCTCTAGGAACTGTCAGTCATTGCAATAATTTGCTAATAGCGAGGTTACCAAAATCATAATATTTCAAGTCGTCCAGCTTATGAAAATTTTCTTTTGTAAGAATGATTTTGTAGTTGTCTAATTACTTATTTTATTTCATATTAAATATAATTTTTCCTTATTCATCATTAGGTTCTGATATTCTAGTTTTTTGAGCCATTGAAAATTTCGTAATAAAATATTGACAACAGCAGCCTTTGGTATAATAATTTGGGAATAAAAAATACCAAACTAAGTTTTGATGCATAAGTTATGAATACCCAAATTGTTTATAGATAGTTTGTTAAGTAATCGTTACATAAAATTCCAGTGTTAGTTTTATTAATTTGATGGTGAATACCTTCATACAGTAAAGTTGGTAATAGAAGGAATGTTATTTGCCAATATCCAAAACAGCTGCTAATTAGTATTCATAAGAATTCCTCCCACACTAATGCAATCCCAAAGCCTAAACCTGATATGAAATGACCACATATATTTTCTTAGGGAGCTCGCTCTTCGTGTGACTTTCAAACGATTACTAAACCCATATTCAAAGTGACTACGAAGCTTTTACTCCCCCCCCCCCACACACACACACCTTTTTCATAACTATTCCAATCTGGAAATTCCGTCTGTTCACTGCCACTAAAATCTATTTCGGCAGTTGCAGTAGTTTTAGACCTTTTTACTACGCTAAGCCACACAGTACTCCAGAACAAATACTGAGTGCTTGCATACATTTTCTTTACAAAATTAAAAATAAACTTTTTGGGTTTGGACTATAATAGGATGGATTTCTCAATTTGCCAACCATTATCTAGTGTTGAGGTTTACTTTTCACGAGTTGTATGACTCTTCATAGCTTGTAGTAGTCAGAGATATTTTGTCCTAATTTGTTACTGATGGCCATAGTTTTATTAGTATGTTTAATAGCATGTTTATTAGCTACTGGGATGATTTTTTAGGTTAAATACATTCAATAGCTTAACACCACTTACATTTTCCTCGAGTCGACTTTTTGAAATTAAGATAACTGTAGATAAAGTTGACCATATACAAAATATAAATATTAGGAATATCAGCAGAAATTTTAATCTTTATTTAGAGCAGCTTGGATTACACAAGCAGTGAAGATACAAAATACACAATTCAATACAACATTTTCTAGGTAATTTAAGTAATGTATTATTTGATTAACATGTAAATGAAAAGCATACTCTACCCCCTTTAAATATTTTGGATAAAAGGTGAATAAAGGAAACCTACATTGGAAAATACTTTATATATCACATTATCGACTAACAACTCAAAGAAGTCTGCAGTTTACAATTCAAAAGGACATTTGGATATATTTAGGAATAGGAAAAGCAATACGCAGATTAACTCTCAAAATTCCAAATGGTTACTGGCAAGTTTCACACAAAACTCCTTCGATGTTCCTTTATCTTTCTATTTGTAACTGACCTCTCCTCTACTCTACTGTCTTCTCATCCCTCGAAGTTCTCGTCTTTCGAACTACCTTTGACGAAACCTCTCCACGCCCCCTGCCTAGCCAGAAAACTATCCAAATCTCCAGACCTTCAGTCGGTTACAGACACGCAAATATGATTGGCCTGTTTACCTTATAATCTAGACCTGTCAGTATATTCACAAGACAATACTTGATAAGTACCCGAGTTAATACATACATTTCACTACAAAAATGCTTTGGGTTTTGCCCTTTAATACCTTGAATTTATGTCGGTAACAGTGAAAATCTCTCTCTCTCTCTCTCTCTCTCTCTCTCTCTCTCTCTCTCTCTCTCTCTCTCTCGTTTAATGGTATTATTTCAAGGTGTACAAAAAATAGTACAATATAGGTCAACATTAGTGTAATTTATTTGTCTTGAAGAATATGTCCTTTGCGTTCACATTGTGATTGCCTGAAGTCTCTCTCTCTCTCTCTCTCTCTCTCTCTCTCTCTCTCTTTCTCTCTCTCTCTCTCTCGTTTTGAGGTATTCATTCAAGATGTTCTTTGAATGTGTACAAGAAATAATACAATTTAGGTTAACATTAGTGTAATTTATTTATCATGAGGAATATGTCCGTTGTCACATAGTCATAGTGATAACCTGAAGCCTCTCTCTCTCTCTCTCTCTCTCTCTCTCTCTCTCTCTCTCTCTCTCTCTCTCTCTCTCTCTCTCTCTCTCTCTCTCTCTCTCTCTGATAGTTTTAGCCTAGTGTCTAGAAGCCATTAACTGTGGTGGCCTCTAAGCTCTCTTGCTGTATGTTGCTACTCGCACTGGACTCCCGAAATGTTGCAATTTTATATTGATATATCTGGGCTGCCTTTGGTTTAAGCTATCTTGAATTAGTGTTAAAATTCATAGCCTCTTATTATGGTTAATCTAATAGATGTTTGTCTCTTAAGAACCAGTAGTGATTTGATATTCTAACATCTGTTGTCATGGTCTGCTGATGTTTTAATTATTCTATAATTGAAGTCCAAGCAATCAAGGGTCCTACATTACTTTTTAATAAAAAATGAAAATATCTTCGAACTTATCTTTTTGGGTTAATATCTGCAATTGCTAATTTTTTTCGTATACGGTTGAATAACTCTTAAGCTAAGATATGGTCCCGTCAAAATGTGGCTGAACCTCAAACAAATTGCTAACAAAGGTTTTTAACTTCCATATTGGGCATGCATAACCTCTCTTTCAGATAAAAAAAAAAAAAGTTGACCAAAATTAACCTTGCGGAAAGGGGTCAACGACTGCCATCTTTAAAATCCAACTTAATAATATTAAAATTTCGATACATAAAATTCCTGACATTTCCTGTCAAGCATGTCCATTATTCCTGACAATTACTGACAGAAATAAACGTTTTTCCTGACTAAAAACCTTTATTAAATTTGAAATAGAAAAATATTTTTTGCATGAAAACCCACACAGGGCCCACCCCAAGCCAGCTGGACATTTTCTTGGTGTTTTAAATTGTAATGATAGATAGATATATGCTTAGTAATAAACTAACACCAGAAAATGACTAGCCCCTGCCATTGTTTTCATGCTTTTTTTTTATTTCTTATACAAATATGAATATAAAAGGTGCAAAAACTAAGTAGCCTTTTTCAAGGCAACAATTTTGGCATTAATTCCTGACATTTCATAAAAAATAGGTACAAATTAAGTACAATTTACAATAATGGAATGGTCAGTTGGTTGAATGCTGGGGCAAGGCTCTTGCATAATCAACACAGAACAAGTTCATGAACGGACCATAGAACATTTCTTGTCAAGAACTAATCAAAGGTAACTTCATCATCATCAAGATCTGGCTTTGTTGAGTTGGTGCAGTGGAGGCCTTTGCAATTACCACACAAGTTTTATCAGTGAATGCCATGTTTCCTGCAACTGCATCTTGCTGTAATACACTCTGCAGTACAGTTACACCTAATTATAGCCAACAAATTTACAGGACCAGCTGGCAAGTCCGTCTTGATTGGTTGTAATTTACCATCTGAAAGTTTCCATCCCCCCCCCTCGTCAGATTTTAGCTGGTTTCTACCTTTCCATTCCTGACTTTGGAAGTAAACTCGAAGGCTGTGGGATTCGTAGCTGCTCTTGTTGGTGGCAATGATTTGGCGTCAACATACTTTGAGCTTTTTGCAACCTTTTCCTTAAAGCGCCTCAGTCGGAGATGATTGATGCTTTCCCCATCATTACCATTGTACAGGCACAATAAAGCCTTCTCCCAGCTTCAATAACCTCTTCTGCACTGCTATCCTTTCCAAACACTAATGCCAGTTTGAAGAAGTTTCTATTGTTCATCACCTTTTGAAGGGACGCTGCCTTCCCAATTCCATGAACGCTGGATGTAGAATCACAACCCAGTAGTGCATGGATGAACAGAATGTTGGAACAGACCACATCTCCCAAAGATTTCCTCATCTCTTTGATGTTCCAGACTTTCACAACTTTTTGCACTAGCCTTTGGTTGTGGCGTGAAGTAGATGTTGTAACTATGATCTCTATTAGCATAACAACATAGAAGGACCATAAGGTCTGTGTCATCTGCTATCAAAATACTTTCTCCTGTCTGTGCCAGTTCTAAAGCAGTCTTCACAATCAATACCTCAGTGTCTTCAGGTGCATGGACTACTTTACAACCTGCTTCCTCCAAACTCTTTCCCAGCAATTTGATGAACAATTGTTTGTTTTCTTGATTAGCTGGGAAAACATCCTTTTTTAATTTGAACACCATTAAAGGAGTCAGTGACACATTAACACCAACAGAACACCCTGCTCGGTGTCGGTGAGTCGCGTCTTTAATGGATGGACCCCTTTCATACCCATCAAAGACAATGCATGCTTTTCTATCTCTAGTTGTGATATATCTGCGGTACTGAGCACAGATCTCATCAAATGTGTGACCTTTTTGCCATGGGAGGCGTTGAAGTAGTGCTCCACCATCTAAGAGATACTGTGGACCTGATAGTACAGGGGAAGTCAGTTCCCATATTGCGTTTGCCAAAGCTGGTTTTTTGCCTCTCGCGGTCGTTCGAAAGAATCAAAAAGTGCAGGTGGGTAACTACAAAGCTCATACTGGAAATGTTCTTGCTGATGCTGAGTTGAGGGTTCATTGGTAGCTAGCACACAGTCTCGGGAATAGGAGTTGGGGATTAGTCTCAACTGCATCTTTGCTGAGCGAACTTTTGACCCAAGTGTAATTGCCTGATCCTTTCTTTTAAAAGTGTACTCATGGACATTTTTTCCAACCATTGAAGCTATAATTGCCTCTCCTATGGAGTTTGCTCTATCCACATTCACCTTTTTGTCTCCAGTTACTCCACTTGAAATGCTGTGAATGGACGGATCTTCCGTGAAAGGGTCATATGTCAAGAGAAACGCAAGGAGATTCCATGTATCCCTCACATCTCGCTCTTTTCTTGCTGAAGTAGCCTCCTGGTGCTGGTCACTAGTGCCATAACGAATGCCTGCTAGTTCTTGCATTGTAAACTTTATTTCAGCACACGCTGGCAGTGATAGTGTTCAAACCAATTGTTGAATTTCGTCCATTCCTCTGCCATGAGTAAGACCTCCAGACGTCTTCATGCTTTTCATTAGCACCGGTTCTATGACCAGATCCGTCGACAACCCAGCCCAGTAGCGATCACTCCACCTAATCACATGGAATCCTTCAGAAAATTTCTGGTACACTTCAGGATGGCTTTTCGGCAGCCCTCCATTTGCTGCAAGTACAAGTAGGTCGACTTTGCATGTAGGATGTATCCTGCTGCAGCGAATACTGGCAGCATTTTCCTTACAGCGTCAAGGTGCAATTCCCATATCCCGGTGCGCTCTACCTTGATAAACAATTGCAGGATCTTCACTATATCAAGGTATTGAATCCACAATTTTGCTGTTCGCTGGTCAACCATCGCATCCTTCACATAGTTGATCTCTGGGCAATCCTGGTCACAGACTCTGATGACAGAACACTATCCAATATCTCAGACCCATCAAGGAGACCTTTCAATCGCCCCTGAGCTTCCTTCAGGTCTTCATTTTGAGGAAATGACTCTTCTGCATCAGTGTTGGGTTGATCATCCTTAGTGACATGTGAAACTGGCAAATCATAGGCATTCGCTAACAAAATAGCTCTGAGAGCAGCATCAACTAAGAAGTGAGCACAAATAGCTCTTGCAATTGCTTTGCCACTTAGCATGTGCTTGACTGTGTTTTCAGCATACACAAGTTCAAAATGTTCTTGCAATCCAGAACCTGTCATCAAATGACCAATTGACCCCAGCAAGCTCATCTGTGTATGGAGCCCACCAAGTCGCAAGACAAAGGATTTCAGGGAACTGGAACTAGGCTGTGACTCGACTATCATCATTACTTTGTACCAAAGTGGCTGATTGAATGTTAGAATTGGTGTAATGTTGTTTTTCCTGGCTAAATCACTAATGTAACATAACGATGGTTACATGTAGGTTGGGTTACCAGGGTCCATGTCGATCATTGGCAAAAAAACACATACCAAAACCCCAACATCGATTTTTCTCGACCCATTTTCTACGAATTTTCTCGACATCGTTGACCCCTTTCCACAAGGTTAATTTTGGTATTTTTTTTTTATCCGAGCAATTTCTTTGAGGTTCAGCCAAAAAGTCGGAAAGATTGACTGTACTAATATTTGACAAATGGCTTTAGACGGCGGTGGATTTGTAATGTATAACCATAAATTCCCTATTTAGTTTTTTAGTGTTTATTAATGATCCTTAAACTATTCATAAGTCTTCATAGTTACCATTATTTTCTCTTCAAAGTTGATCCATTGCATTTAGTCAAAAGAAGGTTGTTTAAGTCAATGACGAGTCTGAAAGTTTTTATTTATTTTTTGTTACTTGTGACGCTGCTGTTAGGTCAGTGAATGGATTACTCTCTGGTACTTGATAAATGACATCATTTCGCCGGTTTCATGCAAAGTAGGGATTTTCTGATAGATTTCTTTTTATTCCTATTAATATTGTTACCGTAAGGTCTATTATTTCTAACTGTATGAAGGTAGATGACACTGGCGGTACTAGCGTTTGAGTTACTTATAGACACAGTTGGTGAAGCAGTTCAATATTCCATTCTTGATTTTTGCATTCGTGATAATCCAGTTATCCGAGGCTCGATTTATTTCTGCTTGCATCAAGCTGGATGAACCTGAGGGTTCTAGCTTTTGTGTTTCTTATAGACTATAGGTGAAGCAGCTCAATATTCCCTGGTTGGTTTTTTGCATTCGTTTTAACCCAGATATCTGAGCCTCGTTTTGTTTTTACCTG
>NC_090762.1:36210509-36233009 GCF_036898095.1 Palaemon carinicauda | reverse complement strand
TTATGTTGAAAGAATGGTCGATATTACATTGGCGTAAGGAAACGGATGATCAGAGGATTTAAATGGTTTGGTCATGGGGAAAAAATGTTCGAACTTAGCTTGGCATAAGGAAATAGATGATCAGAGGAATTAAAGTGGTTTGATCATGTGAAAGGAACTATTGATGTTATGTTGGCATAAGGAAATGGATGTTCAGAGGATTTGAAGTGGTTTGGTCATGGGGAAAGAATGGTCTATTTTAAATTGGCATAGGGAAATAGATAACCATAGGCTCTGAATTGGTTTAGTCATGTGGAAAGAATGGTCGAAGTCAGGTTGGAGTAAGGAAATGGATGATTAGAGGATTTGAAGTGGTTTGGTCCAGTGGAAAGAATGGTCAGTAAGGTTGGCATAAGGAAACGGATAATCAGAGGATATGAAGCTCTTTGGTCATCTGGAAAGAATGGTCGATGTAACGTTGGTGTAAGGAAACTGATGATCAGAGGATTTTGAAGTGGTTTGGTCATGTGGAAAGAATGGTCGAAGTTAGGTTGGCATAAAGAAATGGATGATCAGAGGATTCAAAGTGGTTTGGCCATGTGGAAAGAATGGTCGATGTTACGTTGGTGTAAGGAAACTGATGATCAGAGGATTTTGAAGTGGTTTGGTCATGTGGGAAAAAAGGTCGCTGTTGACGTTGGTGTAAGGAGTGTATAATTCTGAACTGTCACGCAGGAGGATGAAGAGAAGACATTGAAAACCCGGCGCAGATTGTAAGAAAGAGAAATTATTTTTATGGAAATTTTATGCAAATGGTAGGACAGAGCGTGTCTCCAGTTGAAAGTAGCCTATGTAGGCGTCAGTAACAATTGCTTTTTTTCCCTGAACCCAGCCTCCGTTAATGATTTATATTACGTCAATAGGTGAGAGAGATGATATATATATATATATATATATATATATATATATATATATATATATGTATATATATATATATAAGTGTGTCTGTGTGTGTTTGTGTGTGTGTATATATATATATATATATATATATATATATATATATATATATATATATATATATATATATATATATATATATATATGTGTGTGTGTGTGTGTGTGTGTATATCTGAGCTGGGATACCTTAACGTAGTGGAGGGTTTGCATATCGGTATGGTCAGCAAAGCTCTACTACAGTAGTTAGGGCTACCCATACTAGGTTGGATTGCTGTGAGCGATCAGTCAAAAGTCTCCAACAATCACCAATCCGCACTGGCCAGAGTGATATTGAAAATTGGCCAAAATCCGGAAATGAATCAAGACATTTTTTAGCCCTTTCTCCTGCAGACGACTCGAAACGGCTGCATTTTTTTTTTCTTTTTTTACAAATTTGATTATGGTTATATCTGTCGGGTTCATAATAGCTATATTAACCGTTTTGCTTATTCGATGTTTCCTATATTCATTTACTGGGGGAAGAGACAGAATGAGTTTTGGTCCTCTGCGTGTAATGGCCAATTTACCAATTTCAGTCCCTCGTTACGACTCCTCTCATTCATGCTTTCATTTGTTCTCGTCTGAATTTGCATGCTTCTCCTATTTCAATTGGGCTACTGTAGCATTTATCTTGTTTAAGAATTTAAAAGCTCACGATAGAAACGACTGGCGAAATCTAACAGAGGCCCTTTGCGTCAATAGGCGTAGGAGGAGATGATGATGATGAAGGACTAACTTTGTAAAAACAAGATAAGTATGAATCTTGATGAATGTACTAAAGTGCTTCTTCGTGTTTAGTGTTTTCATAATGCTTTATAGGGGTCTCTCTCTCTCTCTCTCTCTCTCTCTCTCTCTCTCTCTCTCTCTCTCTCTCTCTCTCTCTCTCTCTCTCTCTCTCTCTCTCTCTCTCTCTCTCTTAAAAAAGAGATCTAAACAAAATATATGAATGGGCGGAGATAAATAGGATGGTATTTAACTCCGATAAATTCGAATCAATGAATTATGGAAACAGAGAAGGAATGGTATATGCATACAAGGGACCTGATAACGAGACAATCACACACAAGGAAGCAATTAAAGACCTTGGTGTAATGTTAAATAGGAATATGTTATGCAACGACCAAATAGCAACACTGTTGCCTAAATGTAAAGCAAAAATGGGAATGTTATTCAGACACTTTAAAACAAGAAAAGCTGAACACATGATTATGCTTTACAAAACTTATGTACGTAGTACACTCGAGTACTTCAATGTGATATGATACCCACACTACCAAAAGGATATTGCACAAATAGAGAGTGTACAAATGTCCTATACTGCTAGAATAGACGAAGTTAAGGACCTTGACTACTGGGAAAGACTGCAATTTTTAAAACTATACAGTCTAGAAAGGAGAAGAGCACGCTACATGATAATATAAGCATGGAAGCAAATAGAAGGAATTACTGAAAACATCATAGAGCTAAAATATCAGAAAGACCAAGCCGAGGTAGATTAATAGTGCCAAAAACTATACCAGGAAAACTAAGGAAGGCGCACAGGACATTAATCCACTACGTACCAGCATCGATAATGCAGCGACTATTTAATGCGCTGCCAGCTCATCTAAGAAATGAATGAGCGTAGATGTGTTTAAGAACAAGCTCGATAAATACCTAAGATGCATCCCAGACCATCCAAGACTTTAAGATGCAAAATACACCGGAAGATGCATTAGCAACTCTCTGGTGGATATACGAGGTGCCTCACACTGAGGGACCTGGGGGAACCCAAACATAGAATAAGGCAATAAGGCTCTCTCTCTAAAGTTACTTAATTAGCTTCCTATATAGTTCGAGATATGTTGGCTTTTACTACGGGGTTATCTACCTATATAGCTAACAATTGTGCTTCAAAGACAATAACAATATTGATCGATTGATTTTGAGTCTTCTGACATCCTGACATCGATGGCCATTAACGCCGATATCGTTCGTTATAAATAAATAGAGGCAATATCGAGATGAAGCACTTTTGGGTGGCAGGAGGAGATAGAATTAGGGGATTGAGGGGGAGGGAGAAAGGAAAGAAGATGGAAAGGTTGAGGGGGGAGGAAGAAAGTAATGAAGATGGAAGGTTCGAGGGGGAAGGAGAAAGGAATAAAGATGGAAAGGTTGAGGGAAAGGGGGAAAGGAATGAAGATGGATTGGTTGAGGAGGGAGAAAGGAATGAAGATGAAAGGGTTGAGCGGGAGGGAAAAATGAATGAAGATGGAATGGTTGAGGGGAGGGAGAAAGGAATGAAGATAGAAGGG
The DNA here is from genome assembly GCF_036898095.1 of Palaemon carinicauda. Classification (NCBI taxonomy): domain Eukaryota; kingdom Metazoa; phylum Arthropoda; class Malacostraca; order Decapoda; family Palaemonidae; genus Palaemon; species Palaemon carinicauda. The sequence goes on along the minus strand of NC_090762.1, from coordinate 36,229,740 downwards.
TTGAGGGGATGTAGAAAGGAATGAAAATGGAAGGATTGAGGGGGAGGAAGAAAGGAATGAAGATGGAATGGTTGAGCGGGAGGGAAAAGGGAATGAAGATGAAATGGTTGAGCGGGAAGGAGAAAGGAATGAAGATGAAAGAGTTTAGGGGGAGGGAGAAAGGAATGAAGATGAAAGGGTTGATTGTGAGAGAGAAAGGAATGAAGATGGAAGGGTTCATTATCAGGGAGAAAGGAATGAAGATGGAAGGGTTGAGGGGGACAGAGAAAGGAAGGAAGATGGAAGGGTTGAGGGGAAGGGAGAAAGTAAAGAAGATGGAAGGAGTGATGGGGGGGGGGGAGAAAGGAATGAAGATGGCAGCACATCGCCATCATTGATCTCCATCTAATTAATTTCACCAGAATCAGACGTTGTTCATTTAGGGAAAATCAGACCTGTGATGTGTCGTTTGAGCCTGGAGTCCATTTCATTATTAGGTCGACATATGTTTATTGACCCGTCCTAGGCTTTGATTTTACCAATTGGTTTTGTTGTTTTATGTGTAATAGCTCGTTCCTTATTTAATTGATATGATAGATATCGTATATATTTGTGCGAGGACTTTAGCAAATAATTATGAAGTAATTCTCCTTGCCTTTTTTTCAATTTGACTGAAATTAGCTCATCCAGACGAACTTTTTATAAAAAAAGAAAAAAAAATAGTTTTTGTAGTATCAACTGATCTGATGTTATAGGAAGATGAAGCATTTGATGATTTTGTATTATTATTATTATTATTATTATTATTATTATTATTATTTGCTAGGCTACAATCCTAGTTGGAAAAGCAGCATGCTATAAGCCTAAGGGCTCCAACAGGGAAAATAGCCCAGTGAGGAAAGGAAACAAGGGAATTTATAAACTGCGAGTAATTAACAATAAATTAACACATTCTAAGAACAGTAACAACATTAAAATAAATCTTTCATATATAAACCATTAAAAGTTCAATAAATAAACAAGAGGATGAGAAATAAAATAGAATATTGTGCCCGAGGGTACCCTCAAGTAAGAGAGCTGTGACGGGCCGAGAGAGGAGTTGTGAACTCAAAGGCAGATTGAAAACGACTGAGTTATTTATTAAGGAACACTCTTCTTTATATACAAAACCTCAAGGCAACAGGACATGACCTGTTCGAGAGACAGATAATGTTACTGAGCAAAATGGAGACATGATCATTCAGGTTCTTTTTAGTGCGAGGGAAGAGCGCTGATACAAGCATAATATATACAAAATAATTATGTACAATTGTGTGACACACGGTTGGTACATGGCTCCAACCCCCTAAAAATGACATACTGTACATGTTAAATAGGGCGCCCTGATCTAGAGAGGCGAACTGTAGGCGGGTCATCTGCCAGAAGATAAGCAGGTTTTAGACGATCAATGGAGACCCAGTCTTCTTTGCCCCGAATGTATAGGAGGAATGCTTTCGGACTGCGTCGGATCACAAGGAAAGGGCCCGTGTAAGGGGGCGTTAGTGGTGGCTTGCTGGTGTCGTTGCGCAGGAAGACGTGCGTTGCAGAGTGCAAGTCCGTTGGTATGTGATGCTTCGCTGGGGGCTTGTAAGTCTGGCGGCACGGAGTAAATTTTCCCACGACGTGACGTATGCGCTGGAGATCGTCGGAGGAGGTCGTAGAAGGAAAAAATTCGGCAGGGACGACCAACGGGTCGCCATACACCATTTCGGCTGCCGAGACGTCGAGGGTGTCTTTAGGAGTGGTCCTTAGTCCAAGGAGGACCCAGGGAAGCTGAGTAAACCAGTTGCAATCCTTGCAGCGGGACATCAAAGCTGCTTTGAGGGTGCGATGAAAACGTTCAACCATTCCATTGGCGGCGGGGTTGTAGGCCGTTGTCTGATGTAGGGTGATGCCCAGGAGATTCGCTAATGACGTCCATAATTGAGAGGTGAAAGTTGTTCCCCTGTCAGAAGTAATATGCTCAGGGATACCGAAACTTGAAATCCATCCAGAGAGTAAGGCAGATGTACATGAGGCGGACGTTGCAGTTTCCATGGGAATGGCTTCAGGCCAACGAGTGGAGCGGTCGATGACGGTAAACAGGTAACGATGTCCTTGTGATGTGGGTAGAGGGCCTACAACATCGACGTGAATGTGTGCGAAACGACGCTGAGGTTGAGGAAAGGTGCCCACTCCTGAATCCGTGTGTCGATGTACTTTGGAAGTTTGGCAAGAAGTACACGTACGGACCCAATCCTTAGCATCCTTAGAAATGCCGTGCCAAATGAACTTTGCCTTCAGCAGCTGTGCAGTAGAACGGCACGAGGGATGTGAAAGGCCGTGGATGAAATCAAACACCTGTCGGCGCATGGGAGCAGGAATCCAAGGTCGCGGTCTACCAGTACTGACGTCACAGAGGAGGGTGGTGTTGGAGTCTTCGAGGGGAAAATCCTCCCAACGGAGGGACGTGCAGGATGTCCTACAAGCTTGATACTCTGGATCCTGTCGTTGGGCTTCAGCCAGGGCGTTGTAATCCAATCCCAGTTGAATGGCAGCCAACGTGTTTCTTGACAGGGCATCGGCAACGGGATTCATTTTCCCAGGGACGTATTGGAGGGTGCAATTGTATTCAGCCACGGCGGAGAGATGTCGGCGTTGATGGGCGGACCAGGTGTCAGACTGTCGAGTGAAGGCGTGCACCAGAGGCATGTGGTCTGTGCGAATGACGAAGGGTGTACCTTCTAAGAAATGGCGAAAGTGACGGACAGCCAAGTGCACCACCAGCAATTCTCGATTGAAGGTAGAATAACCCAATTCTGCCTTGGACAGTTTTCTGCTGAAGAAGGCCAATGGGAGGGGCGAGCCTTTGACCACCTGCTCGAGTACTGCACCAATAGCGACGTCGCTGGCATCGGTGGAGAGAAGGAGAGGGGCGTGTGGGATAGGAAAAGTGAGAGCCGTAGCAGTTGATAGGGCCTTCTTTGCAATGCAGAAGGCTGCTTCTTGAAGGGGACCCCACTTCAGGTCCTTTGGCTTGGCCTTGAGGGAGGCGTAGAGGGGAGCAAGCCACAATGGCTGGCAGAAAATGGTGATAATAGTTGATCATGCCCAAAAATTCCTGCAGAGCTTTGACGGTCGAGGGCGTGGGGAAATTCTGAACGGCTGCTACCTTCTCAGGGAGGGGATGGACTCCTTCAGGAGTGATACGGTGCCCTAAGAACGACACTTCGTTGGCGCCAAAGGTACACTTGTCGTACCGGACTACAAGGCCGTTTTGTTGCAGGCGGTCGAGCACGATGCGCAGGTGACGGAGGTGTTCCTCTTTTGAGGAGGAGAACACAAGTATGTCGTCCACATAACATACACAGAAAGGGAGGTCCCCTAAGATGCCATCCATGAGACGTTGAAACGTTGCCCCAGCATTACGAAGGCCAAAACAGGAGTAATTGAAGGTGTATGTGCCAAACGGAGTGGTGATGGCAGTCTTGGGGATGTCTTCTGGGTTCATAGGCACCTGATAATACCCCTTCAGGAGGTCGAGCATAGAGAAAACCTTCGCTTTGTGCAGGTAGGAGGTTACATCGGCAATGTTTGGGAGGGGGTAGTGATCCGGTTCTGTTTGCATGTTCAGGCGCCTGTAATCCCCGCACGGACGGAGGGAGCCGTCTTTCTTCAGAACGATGTGTAAGGGTGACGACCATGGGCTGGAGGCCTTTTGGCAAAGGCCCATTTTCTCCATTTCGGCGAACGTCTGTTTGGCGGCTGCCAATCGTTCCGGTGCTAGACGTCTGAATTTTGCGAAGACTGGGGGTCCCGTCGTCTTGATATGGTGATAAATACCGTGCTTGGCAGGAACCGTGGGCGTTTGGCGAAGTTCTGGACGGAAAACTTCCGGGTACGACGTGAGGATGTGGGCGTAGGCATCCGTGGGTGCGCTGATGTGGAGAGCGAGGTTAGAGGGGGCGGGTTGAAGAGGTGTCGACAAGTACGAGTCTGCGTTGACCAATCGTCAGTGGGCGACATCGACCAGAAGGTGGAAATGAGAGAGGAAATCCGCACCGAGGATTGGCATTGTGACGTCAGCAACGAGAAACTTCCAATTGAATTTACCGTTTCCGAACGATAATGTGAGGTTCTCGTAACCGTAGGTGGGTATCCCAGATCCGTTGGCAGCTACCAAGCGGATGTCGGCAGATGTAGACAGACTACGTTGTGCCTTGAAGAGTTTCCTTGGCAAAAGAGAACGTCAAGCACCCGTGTCTACCAAAAATCGCACGTCCGTTCCTGCATCCTGTAAAAAGAAAAGATTAGAAACATGGGAGGCCACCGCCACAAGCGATGGCCTACTTACACGTTTTTTGGCCACTGACAATCTGTGGCACATTTCTTCGCGGTTGCCCCGAATCTGAAGTGGTAGTAGCAAAACTGCGGCGGATGGGAGGTAGTAAGTGGCTGTAGAAGTCGTTCGTTGGGGCGCGAGCGATTGGTGGGTGGTGGGCGGCTTTGTCGCCGCTTCGGCACGTCACGGGGTAGGCGTGTATGTCCTACGGCATTCATGTCAGCTTCGGTTGATGTTGAATAGGCATCCTCGTCGTCAGGGGTGGAGGCGTTGATGGAGGTCTTGAAGTGGCTGTCCATAAGGGCGTCGGCTTTGGTCATCAAGTCCTTTATGGGTAAACTATCGACATCGGGTATGGCAGCGCGCACAGGTTCAGGTAAACGGCGTATCCAAAGGGCACGGAGTAGGTTCACCTCACGAGGAGAGCCGTCTGCGGCGGGTTGAAGGCGATCGATACTGGTCATTTCCCTGAGAGCAAGCGAAGCCCTTTGGTCCCCCAACGGTTGTTGCGAGAGCTGAAAAAGCTTTGCTATACGGGCGGCTGGCAACGGCGAGTACTGCTGCAGAAGGTATGATTTGAGGTCGTCATACGCTATTGGGGTGTCTCCTTGTTCACAAAGCCAGTCGGATATTTCTGGGAAGGTGTCCTCGGGTATCGCCGCGAGAACATAATCCGCTTTGGTGGTTGAGCGAGTCACGCCCCTGATACGAAAGTGGACTTCAGGGCGTTGAAACCAAGCGAACGCTTCTCCGCTAGCGAACGGTGAAAGTTTCAATGGAGCGGCCGCAGTGCCAACTGCTGGGGTAGAGTCCGCCTCCGTCATATTACCAACGATGGAGGGGCGAGGGACGTGGGGGTGGAAGGCAGTGGGAGCGAGTCGACTTCCGGGGTCACCAATGTGACGGGCCGAGAGAGGAGTTGTGAACTCAAAGGCAGATTGAAAACGACTGAGTTATTTATTAAGGAACACTCTTCTTTATATACAAAACCTCAAGGCAACAGGACATGACCTGTTTGAGAGACAGATAATGTTACTGAGCAAAACGGAGACATGATCATTCAGGTTCTTTTTAGTGCGAGGGAAGAGCGCAGATACAAGCATAATATATACAAATAATTATGAACAATAAGACCATGGTACAAAGGCTATGTCGTTTCTTGCGATTCTTCGCCTGAGGCAACGATTAAATAACTGGTTAATGAATATGTTATAACATGAGTTATGAAATTATTTGATTACCCCGTCTTTGGTTCCTTATGATATTGGGTTTTTTTGTGATACGAAGGTAATTTATAACAAAATATTTCCAGTTTTAATCAGTGGTCTATTTTGTTTTATTATCCTCAAAGTTGGCAAAATTTACTATTCATCTACGTTTTAATAAGAACATTAAGAGATAGATTTAAAATTAAATAAACATTTCTTTACAAAAATGTATATTCTCTACTCAGTATTGACTATCTTTATTAGGCTAACAGGATATAAACACTTATCAGTATTTTTACACATTAATAATAAATAACATATACTGTACATTGTTGAAAAAACGCGCTGCTGGGGAATTACTTTTAAGTTTTGAAGATATTGTTTATCTAAATGTTCATTTCTCTGTTATTTTCATTATCTTTCTCATCTACGTATATTCTCAATATCTATCCTTCTCTTCTTCTTTCCCACAGTTATTCCTACAATAAGGGGTCGGTTGCCTGATGCGTCCTCTCCAATGCCTTCTATCAAAGGCATCCTCTTTAACATCTATATTACCAGTTTAAAGGCTTTGACATTCACAAATTCTTTCTGAACTGCCTAAGTTTTTTTTTTATTATTTCCCCATTCTTGCTATTTAGTTCATTCCATCCTTTTCTCATTTCTCACTTTTTAAATATTCTTTGTTGATCCACCGGGTACCTCTCTCTCTCTCTCTCTCTCTCTCTCTCTCTCCACCTTTTGTCCGTCTTTATTAGAAATTTCCCTCCCTCATTTCATTTACCCGTTTATTTGTTTACATTTCCCTTTTTTATATTTTCATTTTGCTCTACTTCCCATATTCATCAGTCTCTCCCTTTGTCGTTTCACCATAGGACAACGGAGTATATCTGGACAAAACATGTAACTTTGTTGATTCATATTTACGTATATATTTTTACTTCTGTTTTTAGTTGCAAAACATCAGTGAAAGCCATTTAACTTTGTTGATGTATATTATTGTAAATCATTTTAGTTCCTTAATTTTTAGCATTTGATTTTTCCTTTCTTTTCTCAAATTAACAAATAATTCTACATGTTTTTTTTTATAATCTTTTACCCATGAATAAAAAAAAAAGTGAAATGATTTATACAACTAGAAACCAATATATTTGTTGGTCGATGATCATCTTTATCATTGCACACACACACACACACACACACACACACACACACACACACACACATATATATATATATATATATATATATATATATATATATATATATATATATATATATATATATATATATATATATATATATACATACAACGACTACAACAAATGCAGTCGTGTCTAATCCACTACACACACACAAACACGCACACATATATATACATACATATACGTACACACACACACACATATATATATATATATATATATATATATATATATATATATATATATATATATATATATATATATATATATATACATATATATGTGTGTGTGTGTATGTGTGTGCGTGTGTGTAGCTTTTGCTCTTTATGTGTATATATACGGGCAAACCTTGAAGGATAAGGTTGCTAACCATATTCCTTTTTTCAGGACGAACATTAGTACTCATAGCAGGAAGAGTGATTTTTGGACCTTGCAAACACAAGCTGGTCACTATACCATTAATTATCACTTTTCATATGTGCTGATTGTAACTTTAACAAGGTGGGCTTGCTGGGGATGGGGAGGGGGGTTATGTATGAATTTGAGTGTGTGTTTATCCTTTTAACCAGTAACGTCTAGTTAATTTTACTTTACTTATACTAGAATTAACCCGACACTTACATTATGATATATGAAATTGTTTACGATGTAATGGGAGAAGTATATGATTTATGAAGAACTGCCGAGTTTAATTTCGCCTTCAGCAGGAAACTTCAAGCATAGGATTTTATAATCTTTTCAGTTTTTCTCTTTCTTCGTTTTTCCCGTATTTTGCCATATAAATGTGGATATTGCGAATGAAAATAAGCGAACAAGTAGAAGGCAATATCCGAAGAAGCAGATGCAGCAAAAACATAAAAGTTTTATTAAACAAACAGAGAAGCATTTAGCTCACTTTCCCATCCAGCCAGGGGTATTCATATTATATTCAGCATAACAGCGCCATGCTAAGTGGAAGTTGTAAGGGTAGGAGATGAGAGAAACGATCCAATAAGCAGGGGAAAGTGGAAGAACAAATAAGAGGATTAGGTGGAAGAAAAATGATGGAATAAAAGAGAGAAGGGGAAAGGAACGAGTGAGAAATAGGTTCTAATGCTGGCAAAGTGGGGCGGATTAAAATCCTCCCCTTCCAGGAGAGGGTTCTGGCGTGCAGTGGGACGCATTCAGATCAGATGGAAGTCCTGGGATATGCGTCTGTGCTGCGACGCTGTTTTGCCCCGGGGACGTTTGTCTCCTTCGTTCCCGATTGTGCGGCGAGAAGACATTACCGAGGGATTTTCGAATGGGAAAGACACAAATCGAAAAGGGGAGAGTGGACGTGAAGCACAGACACACACGGTTAGTGTGCAGATGGGGAGGGGATAGACAGAGGGATTCTGTAGCATAGTTTTTGCAGGATCTGTTTTGTTTTAGATATAACCTCATAGGATCCTGGTAAAAGAATCAGTTAATTATCTCAGAAACACTTGCCAAAATTGGTTAGACTCGATGTTCATGGTGTCTATACACTTAAGCCAAATTTGAATTTGCTAAAAGGGTATTGTTATGCCCCCTGTGGCCGCGGAGGGCATAACAATAATTAGAATAGCGCCAACATATCCCTGCGTGTCGTATGAGGTGACTAAAAGGGGCGGGACGAGGGGGCTAGGAACCCCCTCTCCTGTATCTTATATTTGAGTGAGACTTCAAAGAGGTGGAGCTGGGGGGAGAGTGACTGCTCCCCGTACTCTAGTTTTGTGGTGTCTGAATGTGCGTGGATGTAGTACGATACAGAGTAAAATATGTGAGATTGGAAGTATGTTTAGGAATTAACTAGGTGTGTAGAAGGACTGGGTAGAAGAAATTATGCAGTTGTCATGGGTGACTTAAATGCTAGAGTGGGCGCTGGGGAGGTAGGTGTCATTGGGAAGTATGGCATACCAGGTGAAAATGAGAATGGTGAGAGTCTGGTAGATATGTGTGTTGAGCAAGAGATGGTTATAAGTTCTAGTTTTTTCTTTTTCAATTAAGATAATAACAAGTACACATGGATAAGAGTGGTATATGGAAGAGTGGTAGAAAGGGAATTAATGGATTGTGTGTTGATAACTAAAATAACGTTTGGAAGATTGAAAGATGTACATGTGTTTAGAGGTATGGCTAACGGTATGTCTAACCATTTTTTGGTTGAAGCAAAATTAGTTGTAGCAAAAGAGTTGGGTAATAGAAGGGGGCGAAGTAAAAAGGAGGTAGTGAAAGTTGAAGAGTTAATAAAACCTGAGGTAAAAAGTGAATATCATGAAAGGTTGGAAATGGCATAAGACCGAGTGAAAGTGAGAGAAACTGGTAATTTAGAGGAGTGGAAGTAGGTAAAAGGAAATATTGTTGGGATTGCAAGTGATGTGTGTGGCAAGAGGATTGTTGGAGGTAGCATAAGGAAGATTATTGAATGGTGGAATGAAGGAGTGAAGATAAAAGTGGAAGAGGCAACGAGGGCATTTGAAGAATGGCTGCAGAGTAATAGTGTAGAGAAGTATGAAAGATATAGAAAGAAAAATTGGGAAGTAAAACATAAGGTAGCTGAGGCAACGAGGGCGGCTGACTGGAGGTGGGGTCAGGGATTAGGTCGTTTATATGAAGAGAATTAGAAGTTTTGGAAAGAAGTGAAGAGAGTAAGGAAGACTGGTTCGAGAATTGAAGAGACAGTGAAAGATGGAAATGGAATGTTGTTAAAAGGAGAGGAGGCCAGGAGAAGATGGGCGGAATATTTTGAAAGTTTACTGAATGTTGAGGATAATAAGGAGGCAGATATAATTGCTGCTGCAGTTGTTGAAGTGCCAGTGATGGGAGATGATAATGAGAGAGAGATTCAAGAGTGGAACTGAGGAGATTAGTAGATGAAACGAGAGTAGGAAAAGCACCTGGTATGGATGGTGTGAGAGCGGAGATGTTAAAGGAAACAGGTGTGACGGTACTTGAATGGTTGGTGAGATTGTTTAATATGTGTTTTATGTTGTCAATGGTACCAGTAAACTGGGTGCGTGCGTGTATTGTACCACTATATAAGGTTAAGGGAGATGTGCACGAGTGTTGTAATTAAAGGGGATTAATTTGTTGAAGGTGATTGGAAAAGTGTATGGTAGAGTACTGATTAATAGGATTAAGGAAAAAACAGAGAATGCAATCTTAGAAGTACAGGGTGATTTTAGAAGAGGTAGGGGATGTATGAATCAGATTTTTACAGTTAGGCAGATATGCGAGAAATATTTAGCAAAAGGCAAGGAGGTGTATGATGCGTTTGTGGATCTGGAGAAAGCGTATGATAGAGTTAATAGGGAAGCGATGTAGAATGTGATGAGGTTATATGGAATTGGTGGAAGGTTGTTGCAAGCAGTGAAAAGTTTCTACAAAGGTAGTAAAACATGTGTTAGGATAGGAAATGAAGTGAGCGAGTGGTTTCCAGTGAGAGTGGGGCTGAGACAGGGATGTGTGATGTCATGAAAGTTGTTTAACTTGGTTGTTGATGGAATGGTGAGAGAGGTGAGTGTTCGAGTGCTTGGTCGAGAATTGAAACTGATAGACGAGAGTGATTATAAATGGGAGGTACATCAGTTGTTGTTTGCGGATGATACTATACTGGTTGCAGAGTCGGAAGGGAAGCTTGGTCTATTAGTGAAAAGAGTTTGGAAGGGTATGTGAGAGAAGGAAGTTGAGAGTTAATGTGGGTAAGAGTAAGGTTATGAGATGCACGAGAAGGGAGGGTGGTGCGAGGTTGAATGTAATATTGAATGTTACTTGAGGAAGTAGATATGTTTAAGTACTTGGGGCCTGTTGTTGGAGCAAAAGGTGGAGTGGAAGCAGATGTACGTCAGAGTGTGAATGAAGGATGCAAAGTGTTGGGGGCAGTGAAGGGAGTGGCAAAGAATAGAGAGTTAGGCATGAACTTAAAAGAGTTATGTATGAGAAAGTGATGGTAACAACTGTGATGTATGGATCAGAGTTGTGAGGAATGAAAGTGATGGAGAGATAGAAATTGAATGTGTTTGAGATGAAGTGTCTGAGGAGTATGGCTGGTGTATCTCGATTAGATAGGGTTAGGAACGAAGTAGTGATGGTAAGGACGAGTGTAAGAAATTATTTTGCAGCTAGAGTGGATATGAATGTGTTGAGGTGGTTTAGTCATCTTGAGAGAATAGAAAGTGGCTGTCTGCTACAAAAAGGTGATGAATACAAGAGTTGATGGGAAAAGTACAAGAGGAAGGCCAAAGTTTAGGTGAATGGATGGAGTGAAGAAAGCTCTGAGTGATAGGAGGATAGATGTGACAGAGGCCAGAGAGCGTGCTAGAAATAAGAATGTATGGTGAGCGATTGTAATGCAGTTCCAGTAGGCCCTGCTGCTTCCTCCGGCGCCTGGGTGACCGCGGAGGTAGCAGCAGTAGGGGATTTGCTTCCTCCGGCGCCTTGGTGACCGCGGAGGTAGCAGCAGTAGGGGATTCAGCAAATTAAACTTCTTCTCTGGTGGATAACGGGAGAGAGTGGGCTATGGCCCCCTAGCATTACAAGCCAAACTCGGCTGAATCCTCGTCAGGCTGGGAGGAGCGGAGACGAAAGGTCCCCTTTTGTTCATTTGTTTGATGTTGGCTACCCCCTCATAATTGGGGGAAGTACCTTGGTAATTAGATAGGGTACTACACTGCCTCTCTATCAATTCTCTTGCGCGTATTTTCAACGTCGATGCATACAGCATAGCCTACAGATTTTCAACTTTACTTTCGCTCCCGCTCTCTGTCTTTCATAATAACACTTTCTCTCCCGTGTTAGTCTTGTTTTCTACCTACTTCCTGAACCAAAATTCTTCCCTGGCATATTGAATAGAAATATCTCCCTATAATTCTTGCAGCCGCCTTTGTCATCTCTCACCTTCTACTACGTTACAAATAATCTTTATACATATGTTTAGAACCTTTCTCTTTTTTGAGATACCTTACAAACCTTGGTCAGCCACTTACTCACACTTTCATTTATCCTCTCAATAAATCTTTCGAGTCTTCTAATGCCCTTAGAATTCTTTTTAACTTGTAAACTCAAAGTTGAATTAACTTTTCCAATCATTCGTCCTCTGAAAAAAAAAAATAATTTCCTCTGCGCTTTTCTATAATATAATCATCCTACAGTTTCTTCCCTCCAACGAAACAGCATTAAAAGAAAAATTTCCACCGGGTAAAACTGACACACCTTTTTAAAACTCATATTCCCCAAAAAGCCAGGCACCCTAACCCCATCAGTTCCGAGAAAAACAAGCGTTAAATACGAGGTCAAGTTCTCTTATTCTCAAAAGTAATATCATTTACCTAGCGCTTCGTATGCAACGGCGGTTCTCCTCTTGATTAAATGGATATGACTTCGGTGAATTTTTTTCCTCTGTTTCTGTTTAGTCGTATTATTTATACTGGGTGTGTTAGTGTTCGTCTATCTCTGCATCGTGTAGGGGGACGTCTCAGGACTGCGCAACCCAAGTGGCGTCAGTTTTTTTTTATGCTTTGTAATATTGTTGCTCCTTCTGGAGTGTTTTGCCTTATTGTTCAAAAAGTAATAACAGTATAGATTATGGGGATGAATTAAAACGACTACTGCTATTGATAATAATCATTATGTGACAGTGATAAGGATGATAATAATAATATTGACAACTACATTTATAACATTAGTGATAATAATCCATTACTACCATTGTTATTATTATAAATTACGACTTTTTACACGTATACGGTAATCTTAACCAGATTAAAGTACTTGGGCTTGCCTTAATTATTTTCACGGCATTTCATTATTCTCAAAAGAAAGTAAGGATGTACATAAGTATAAATGCGTAATAAACAATGTAAATATTAACCACAATAGCATTTAATATCGAATTCTACCTTTGGGAATGTATATCCACTCGAAATTTATTTATGATAAATGCGTCTAGCTGGGCAAGGATTCGAACATATGCCTCAGTCGAAACTGCTGGGATCGTTTCAACTAAGATGCATAGGTTCGAATCCTTGTCCAGCTAGTAGCATTTATCATAAATGTATTTCCAGTGGATATACATTTCCAAAGGTAGAATTCGATGTTAACTGCCATTGTGGTTGATATTTACATGGATTAGATTCACGATTGTTAGTGAGAGATATTCGTAATAAACAATATAAATATTGTATGTAACATCGCAGGCTAGGTACATTACAGACAAGAAAATAATCCTATTACAATGATAGCAAAAGTGGGCTAAAGAAATTCTCCACAATCCTGCATGTTTCAATTTACTTCTTTGCTAATCGTACCATTAAATTTTAAATATCTCTTCTGGAGAAGGGCTTTCCAAACTCAAACCATTGTTCTCTAGTCTTGGTAGTACCATAGCCGCTGTACCATGTTCTTCCACTGTCTTGGGGTAGAGTTCTTTCGCTTGAGGGTACTCTCGGGCACGCTAGTCTGTCTTATGTCTCTTCCTCTTGCCTTTTTTTTTTTTAAAGTTTTTATAGATGATACATGAAAGGTTGATTTTATTGTTGTTGATGTTCTTAAATTACTTTATTTTAATAGTTCACTACTTCTCTTGTACTTTATCTATTTACTTATGTAATTTCCTCACTGGGAAATAAATATACTACAAGAGTAATAATGAACAATCAAAATAAAATATTCTAAGAACAGTATCAACATTAAAATAGTCCTTTCATGTATAATCTATAAAGATTGATGAAAACGAGAAGAGAAATGAAATAGAATAGTGTGCCCGAGTGTACCCTCAAGTATGAGAACTCTAACAAAAGACAGTGCAAGACCATGATACAGAGGCTATGGCAATGCCTAAGACTAGAGAACAATGGTTTGATTTTGGAGTGTCCTTCTAGAAAAGCTGCGATAGATAGCATTCATCTTCCGATTGGTTTAATGATGATGATGATGATTATTATTATCATTATTGTTGTTGTTGTTGTTGTTGTCATTACTAGCTAAGCTATAACCCTAGTTGGAAAAGCAAGATGCTATAAGCCCAAGGGCTCCAACAGGGAAAATAACCTAGTGAGGAAAGGAAATAGGGAAACAGAATAGTATGCCTGAGTGTACCCTCAGGCAAGAAAACTCTAACCCAAGACAGATGGAGGACCAGTGTACAGAGGCTATGGCACTAATATTTGCTATTACAATCACTAATTGTTGTTACTATTGCTATCAAGTGACAACCATTGACGGACAAGAATTCAGGCCTTGCTCATTCATTACACTGTTACCAGCCACCCGTTGAGATACTACCACTAGAGAGTTATGGCGTCTTTTGACTGGCCAGACAGTACTACATTGGATCCTTCTCTCATTTTCCCTTTGCCTACACATACACCGAATAGTCTGGCCTATTCTTTACATATTCTCCTCTGTTCTCATACACCTGACAACACTAAGATTACCAAATAATACTTCTTCACCCAAGGGGTTACTGCACTGTAATTGTTCAGTGGCCACTTTTCTCTTGGTAAGGGTAGAAGAGACTATAGCTATGGTAAGCAACTCTTCTAGGAGAAGGACACTCCAAATCAAACCACTGTTCTCTAGTCTTGGGTAGTGTCTTAGCCTCTGTACCATGGTCTTCAACTGTCTTGGGTTAGAGTTCTCTTGCTAGAGAGTACAATCGGGTACACTACTCTATTTAATTTCTCTTCCTTTTATTTTGTTAAAGTTTACATAGTTTATATAGGCGATATCTATTTTGATGTTACTCTTCTTAAAATATTTTATTTTTCCTTTCCTCACTGGCTGTTTTCCCTGTTGGAGCCCCTGGGCTTATAGCATGCTGCTTTTGCAACTAAGGTTGTAGCTTAGCAAGTAATAATAATAATAATAATAATAATAATAATAATAATAATAATAATAATAATAATAATAATAATAATACAGATATTTCTTCCAATCTTGCTATCAATGATATTCTCAACTTACCTTACAATCTCTTCAACTTAATTAATACGAATAAAGAGAAAAATAAGTCTGAATGCAAAAAGGTTAACATAGGTGAAACTAAATATCAGAGATCTTGAGGTGATTCGATCAGACATATTACTATTAGTGATTGTTCTCTAGCCTTGGACAGAGCCATAGCCTCTATACCATGATCCTTCACTGTTTTCTTGCTTGCGAGTACACTCAGGCACACTATTCATCTTATTTTTTCCCCTCTTGTTTGTTTGAATTCCATATAGTTTACATATGAAATGTTTATCCTAATGCTGTTTCTATTCTTAAAATATTCCATTTTAATTGTTAATTACTTTTCTTGCAGTTTCCTTATTTTCTTTCCTCACTGGGCTATTTTCCCTGTTGGAACCTTCGGGCTTATAGCATTCTGCTTTTCCAATTAGAGCTATGGCTTAGCAAGAATATATAATAATAATAATAATAATAATAATAATAATAACAATAATAATAATAATAATAACAGTATCTCACCACCATTGTACTATTCCTCTCCTACATTGGTTCCTTATTTATTTCAAGTATTCACGTGACTCTACAGCTTTCTATATATTATCCGCTACCAAAATTATTTCCACGCCTAAGATCATCCATCATTTGTTGACTTTAGCATCAATATCTTTTTCTAACCTTTGTTTAGTAAAATCATATGATCCTTTTAAAATCTCCTGATTTTCCATCATCTCTTAGTTCAATCAATTTTGATAAAAATCGGAATTAGTTTTGTTTTCGGTAGTAGGACATGATGCCGAATGAACATATGCCGAAAGACAAGAGGCCGAAGCCAAGAAGCCGAACGGACAAGAAGCCGAACAGTCATGAAGCCGAACGGACAAGAAGCCGAACAGTCATGAAGCCGAATGGACAAGAAGCCGAACAGACATAAAGCCGAACGGACAGGATGAAGAATGGATAATTTAGTTTCACGACACATTCAGTTTTATGAGGTATAAATAATAAGAACTCGGAAGCATTTTATGCAACTTTTTTATTGGAACAATGTCATTCAAATGTAAAAGTATTTAAATGATTAGAAATCACAACATAATAATAAAAAAAACTAACTTTTATTTAACTAAAAATTAAAATTTTTCTTAATCACAAAATAAAAATGGAGAAAAAATAACTAAAATTTAACAATACATTTGAATGGAGAAAAAAAATAACTTTTATTTAACTAAAAATTGTATGCTAAGGCACGTAAGAAACAAGACCGTCTTCTTTGTTATACGAATTACAAATAGACTTGATTCTTTTGTTGAAGGCGTCATATTTTTTGGTTGTCTGCGAAATATCGATTCCCATAGATGCTTGTTCAATTAGAACTTCATTTGTAGCTTGTTCTTTCCTTATAATTCTAAGAAGCATGGGTATTGTGGGATGCACTAGATTAAGTCTTATTTTGAAAGCCGCATGCCAACCTTCAAGAGAATTGTTAGTTCTGTGTAAATTATCCATAACTCGAGAGTGCACTGACCATAATTCTACATCGGAAATAGCCTTCCTTCTCCTTCCTCGTTGAACTACTCCTAACCATGTTCTCTCAAAATAAAATAGAAAGTCGCTTATCATTTCTTCGATTGCGGGATCTAAGTGATCAATGATTTTGTCAAATAATTCTTGAATATCTGCTGGTGGAGCAAAAGCAAAAGCCTGCAATTGTTTAATTAGGTGTGCGTTATCAGGTTCAGCCAACATACCAGTTTTGCAGTCCAGAGGCTTGAATGTTGCGCCAAATGCATTGGCCAAAATTAAAAAAGCAACCTGAAATTGATGTGTTTAGAAAATTTGTCTTAACACTGTTAATTACTGCTTTTTCGAAATCTACTGCTATAGAAGTAGGACCATTTACACCGTTTTATTTTAGAAAATTAAAAATTTCATCGTAGGTACGTTCGTGCTTATTACTTGTTATACAATAAACTAAAGGTAATGTCTTGTTTTCCGAAAAAAGTGCATGAATGGTATATAATTGTTTCCCTAATGGGGCAGAATCGAATGTTCCATCTCCGAACCACGTTTGCTTTTTTGATAAAAGGTCCATAATTTGTTTAGGTGGAATAGATAACAACGACATCACTTTTATGCATCAAAAAGTTTTCTCCTCTCGTTGTTACGTCTAAATCTTCCTCTACTTGTATTTTTCTTGCTCTTCGTATGGTACTTTGAAGTGTTTGTGGCTTGGGTAGGGCTCCAGCAACACTAAGTGGCAATTCTTCCGTTGCATTCCTAATTATGCTGCTCGTAACTTCACCCGAATGCTCAGCTGTACTCTTCATTCCATCGCATATTTAAAGAACAGAATTCCTAGCCCCATCAGGAGGATGAGAATAATCACACACAGAACTTTGTATTTCATCATCAATAGTTTTAAGTCTAGCGCTACAATCTTTGTGTTTTTCACACCGCCAGTATGTTGTGCCATTAGCTGTTTTATCCACAATGTAAGCATAACCGCTTAAAAGAAGTTTTCTTCCTCCTCGTCCTGTTTTAACGAACTCTATGATCAATCTGAAGGGATAGAAAATATTGAAAACAAGAAACTGAAGGGATAGAAAATTTTCGAAAACGAAAATAGAATAAGTAATTTTCTTTTGTTGACATCTGGTAATTGTTTTCCTTTTTGAGGCTAATGGTTGTTTGCTAATTTATGGTAGCTGGCTATTTTACGACAAACCAAGAATTTTTTCAATATTATTCATTCTGTCCGTTCGGCTTTATGTCTGTTCGGCTTCTTGTCCGTTCGGCTTCATGACTGTTCGGCTTCTTGTCCGTTCGGCTTCATGACTGTTCGGCTTCTTGTCCATTCGGCTTCATGACTGTTCGGCTTCTTGTCCATTCGGCTTCATGACTGTTCGGCTTCCTATCCGTTCGGCTTCTTGGCTTCGGCCTCTTGTCTTTCGGCATAAGTGCATTCGGCATCATGTCCGCACACGTTGTTTTCACATAAATATGTTAATTCTAACTTATTCAGTACACATTCATTAACATGAGTTTTTTTTTTTTTTTTTTTTCATTTCATTATTCATCTTGGACGATTTAGAGGTTTAATCACTGATATTTACCTTTGATAGTTTTACTAATTAAAGGATTATTCATTTTTCTTGATATATCGCATTATACTTTTATTTATTTTATCATTAATAAAGTATACTTACTTTTTTCACTTTTGAATCTCACTATAGCTCACTGCCGCGTGCACCAGACTTTATGATCTGCTGCAAGCATTAGCGAGGCTTTTATGTTTCTATAAGGATGCGTATTAGCACTTCGCTTAAACTTAATGAAACTGAAATTTTCTAAGACAACGGAAAATCATTTCAAGCAATATAATCGACGAGACGTGCAACTCACATGTTTACATCAAGCTCTTAATAGGTTTGTAAATCAGAAAGCAGCGAGAACATTCAACAGCTGGATAGTAAATGGAAACATGAATTAAACTTTCATTGTTATCAAAGTTTTTGGGGGTAGTAGGTTGGCCAGGGCACCAGCCGCCCATTGAAATACTACCGCTAGAGAGTTATGAGGTCCTTTGACTGGCCAGACAGTACTAAATTGGATCCTTCTCTCTATTCACGGTTCTTTCCCTTTGCCTACCCATACACCGATTAGTCTGGCCTATTCTTTACAGATTCTCCTCTGTCTTTATACACCTGACAAAACTTGAGATAACCAAACAATTTTTCTTCTCTCAAGGGGTTAGCTACTCAACTGTAATTGTTCAGTGGCTACTTTCCTCTTGGTAAGGGTAGAAGAGACTCTTTAGCTATGGTAAGCAGCTCTTCTAGGAAAAAGACACTCCAAAATCAAACCATTGTTCTCTAGTCTTGGGTAGTGCTATAGCCTCTGTATCATGGTCTTCCACTGTCTTGGGTTAGACGCTTTCTCGCTTGAGGGTACACTCAGGCACGCTATTCTATCTAATTTCTCTTCCTCTTGTTTTGTTAAAATATCTATAGTTTATTGGAAATATTTATTTTTGTTGCTGCTATTCCTAAAATATTCTATTTTTCTTGTTTCCTTTCCTCACTGGGCTATTTTCCCTGGTTGGGGCCTCTGGGCTTATAGCATGCTGCTTTTCCAGCTAGGGTTGTAGCTTAGCAATTAATAATCATAATAATAATAAAAACCAACCTTGTTATAAGCGGAACAAGCAAGACAATTCTTTCAACTCGGTACGAAACCGTCATGTCATCAACGTTCGGCATCCAACGATCCACCACCCCCTTTCCACACATATCACTCCCAACCATAAATAGAGAAAACAATGAACTGAATGGCTTTTTGGGTGGGCGTCAATCGATGCATTAATCAGTTTTACGTCTGGATTAACGACTCCAATAACGAGCTCTTATTGCATACCACTCGATTAACAAACGCTTCAGTGGTCAACGCCGTAATTTAACCTGGGTATATAAAAGCTCTCAACGGAAGAGTGAGTTCATAACAATTCTTAGAATTACTTTTATCTTTTTACT
>NC_090762.1:36180509-36205509 GCF_036898095.1 Palaemon carinicauda | reverse complement strand
TTTATTGTTTATAAATGACATATGTTTTTGACGTTGTTAATAGTTTATATAGGACATATCTGTTTTGACGCTGTTACTGTTTTTAGAATGATATATTGTTAAATTATTCTCATCATTTATTTATTTCCTTACTTCCTTTCCTTATTGGGCTATTTTTCCCTGTTGGAGCCCTTGGGCTTATAGCATCTTGCTTTTCCAACTAGGGTTGTAGCTTGGCTAATAATAATAATAATAATAATAATAATAATAATAATAATAATAATAATAATAATAATAATAAAAAATAAAGACCGGTATGACAAATCGTATGAAATTGCCCGAATAGCTAAAAGGATAAATACTTAGTTACCAGACGCAACAAAAACTGGAAAAATTATTCTGTTGAACTCCTCAAAGCACTGCTCAAAGAATATCGTTTTATTTCACTCATGATTAAATTTCTTAATGGAAACTTGTTATTCTGATTTGGTTTGTTTCAAATTTATTCAATGTTTTCTCAGGAATCTTATGGTTATTATTGTAATTTCTAAAATTATTATTACTTTGCATTTGTTTAAAAGGCGACATAGCTACGGAAAAAATCTGACTATCAATTTATGAGAAGAGATATCTTTTATATAATTTTTTTTCTACACCGAAGAATTCTTTATTAAAAGAAAAAAAAAATAACTCGCTTAGGATACAAAGGGTAAAGGACCTTTTCTATTACATTTCTCCATATATATTAGTGTCCTTTAATATTCTCGATTAAGTTTTTCATACTCAGTAGTCAGTTTAAGCATCTTATTTTCTTTTCTAAGCCTCAAGCTGCCATGCATCAGCCAAAAACTCAATTATGTATATTACACTGACATCCTTCAGTTGAAATCTCATAAGAGGAAAAACGTTTCCATAAAAAAGTAAATGCAATTACATAAATTAGTACATTACGTCTGGCTATCCAGTCCCTGAATCATCCTGGTCAACCAATCCCACGCCTATAAAAAGAAACAAACCCACAGGACGCATGCGCAAAAGGCCTAAAACCATCTTTTGGGTGCGCGCAAATCCGGCCCTCAACTCCGGGGGGACTGGGAGAGCAGAGGTGATCATCAACCTGTCTTACCAACTAGTCCGCCATGATTTAGGTGAAGTAAAGACAAGGCGCAAACATAAAAGAGGATTAAACGGAATGGACCCCGATAAGAGGAGAGAAGCCCACAAGAGCTGCAGCTGGATCGAGAAAAGGCTGACACGGGAGATGTTAACAAGGAAAGAGAAGATCAGGGAGGATTTCTTCCAAGGTGTCCCGAGGGAGGAACAACACGAGAGATCCTTCGGGAGGAGAAAGACGAGGGAGGGGGGAGATAGGTAGGAGGACGCGCGAGGAATCATGGGAAGGGGAAGAGGAAGGGGGAAAGCCTTTGGGGCAGTAGGAAATGCTGGTGCTTCACTGGACCTTCGTGTTAGCTGAAAAATTGACCAGTCTTGGCCCTTCCTTGAATCCTGTTTGTATCCCCCCACCCCATATCCAATTTTCCCCCTCACCGCCCCCCTCCTATTTCTCCCCACCCTCTCTTCCCACATCGAAACGTCGACGGCAGATGAATCTCTCATGATAAACGACCTGCAACCCTAGATTTTAGGGGTCTTAAGAGGCCTCGGTTATCGTCTCCCCAAAAATAAAACTTCCTACAATATCCTTTAAATCGACCCTTGCTTATGGGTATAGCTATCTCCTTGAATGTCTCTCTTGTTCCTTATTCATCTCTCTATACATATTTATATGGTTTAAACCTCTTCCAAAACACAAACATGAAAAAGGAAATAAAGAAAAGATAAATAGAAACAAAGCACTGACGTCAGAAGGCAGTGCCACACAATACCGGACCCTCTCTCGTCGTAAACCGCAGAGGAAGGAGGTCCGTTAGATACCCGGTGTAAATGCCCCGAGTTCCATGTAAATGTTGTAAGTTTCTTGTAAATGTTTTCCCGGGAGATTTGTGGCGGAAACTAAACTCCTTTTCCCCGAGTCTAACGACTTCTGACGCTGAAGTAATCCCACGGGGGGGATAAAACCTTCCTGGGATGCTCTCCTCTTTATATATGGCTGTGGCGGCATCTTCAGTGGTGCCTTCTGCTGGATTTTTATGAATTCATCCGCTGGATTTACAAGGACAGGCGAAGACGCAAAAGCTACTTGTTGAATGCCAGGTTAATATAACGACTCGTTTTTATCCTGGTCACTATCGATTTGTATTATTCTTTTATCTGTTTTTAATAACTTTCGCTATGGTCAATTATACTTTTTTTTTTTTTGCTATAATCTTTGCAGACATTTTCTCTGTATAAACCACGGGAAATAAAATAAAACCTTTTCTTCAGAATTGACTCGTTACATCTTAATGATACATGAAAACCATTTTTTTTAATATCGAGTAGCTTATCCAAACAAGGGTTAGTCCTTCCCAGAGAAAAATCAATGATCACTGCCACTCTCATACATGAACTTAAAACAATTTTTTTCTTACATACACATACATACATACATACATACATACACACACACACACACACACACACACACACACACACACACATATATATATATATATATATATATATATATATATATATATATATATATATATATATATATATATATATATATATATATATATATATGTGTGTGTGTGTGTGTGTGTGTGTGTGTGTGTGTGTGTGTGTGAGTGTACATGTGTTTGTGAAGAAAACTGAAAATGATGTAAATTGATCTTGTTCTGCTTTATTTAATAGTTGACACTTTCCTAGAACACCAATCATTATGTCGCCCATTTAAGGATAGACCCAACTCATTTTATTCTCACAGGAAATCAGTCGTTGCATCGACCTCGTCCACTGTAAAGAACAGCTTATTGTATAAATAAGACGCAATTCTTCTTGACCATTTATAATTCCACTAATGCTAAGCTGAACAATAATTAGAAAGAGCAATCAGATTTCAGATCTCCACCAATGAAGATTGTCAACATTCTACTCAAGTCTACGGACCAAGGTTTCCCTTTTTCATATCTTGACCGTGACTGAATTTACCCTATAATAATAACAATAATAACCAAAGTCGCGATCTTGATCCAGATCTTCAAAATTTAATGAGGTTTTCAGGAGCATAATATCTATCCGTTATTAAAATTCGGTGGATATCCAGCTAACAGACAAGCAAACAGATAAATAAATAAATAAACAAACGCAGGTTATTTTATACCCTCCCTCAGAAGTCAGCCCCCATGTATTTTTCTATCAATTAAAACAGTGGCGTAAACTGGTAAACCGACCTTGACAAATCTCCATATCAGAAGAAAGCTGGCTTCCATACGACAAGCGAATAGCCTTAAGGCATAACGTGTCACTTCTCTATTTTTACCTGCTGTGATAAACTACGATTTTGCGTGCCTTTTGTTCGGCGTTTTCTATCCGATATCCCCTGTCTTTTATCTTCCCAGGATTCAACGCTACACAAAAAAACTCTTGAGTAATTTGATTACTCCTCGTACAGGCATGTACAGTACTTCAATAGAAGTTCATAGAATAGGGTACTACATTTTAGCTTCCATCTTTCTCACCTTTCTTTACTCTTTACCAACCTTACGTTACTTAGGAAATGAAGAAAATAGTAAATTCAACTATAGTTTAGGTTGGCCATTTCTTACATAATTTTTGACAAGAAAGGTTTAATCATGTCAAGTAATAATTGAGACATAAAATCGACTAAAAAACTTAATAATAATAATAATAATAATAATAATAATAATAATAATAATAATAATAATAATAATAATAATAATAATAATAATAATAATATCCTTACTTTTTAGTTGACATACAGTTTTTTATTACTATTCATTACACATTATACTGTAAAGCTCACGAACTTGACAGACAAACTTCTGATAAGTCCTTTTTGAACGTGGATCTCTATAATGCGTTCTGTGTTCCTTTTTCAAGACAGGTAATAGGACATAACTTATGGAAACTCAAATACGATTCGCTTTCCATATAGTTACATATATATTTTACAAAAATAAAAATAAAAAAGTTTTTAGAGCGTGTAAAAAAGTCTACAGGTATTAAAACTAATTATCTACGTGAATGGCTTTTTACTGTGATGAACCTCTCCTATACTTGTATGGCTTTAAGAATTTGGTTACACAACACTGTTAAAAAAACCGTAATTTTAATCGGAAATTTTCCGTACAAAATATACTGTTCTAAGCCATATTTCAGTAAATTACAGGCGACCGCAATTCTTAACCTACTTTCTTATCATCTTTTACGGGTTGGTGACCGTAATATCACTCCTTTACGTCAATATATCCGTTTTTTAAAACGGCAAATGCCTGACAACATTTAACCATAATTTTTACCGTTATTTAACGGCAAATTTTTAACAGGGAAATAGAAAATGTAATGAAAAAAAAATAAAATAAAAACTAAGTAAATTAGAGACTAAAATTCATCTAATAAAAGGAATTCAATTTGGAGTTCAAAATACCCCACGACCAAATAGTGCAATGGATGACCTCACTGAAGAATTACTGATGGGGCATTACTTCCCAGACATGGTTGGTGTGCCCTCAACAGAGCTAGAGCTGAAGTGGCCAGAACAAGTCTAGTCAGATGGGCTCTTCAAACTGACCAGTTCTATGAATGAGAAGAAAATACCCAGATCATTAATGATATTCTCCGATTATGCCCACTACCTCATAATTTGGACATATTTGACTTATTGTTAGTGAAAGAACGCTTAAATGGTTAGCTGTTTAGCGTGATGTGTTATGATGATGACTATGGGATGTATGGGATAACTTATTAATAATAAACCAGGGTTTGTAGTGGTGGTGGTGGTGGGGGGGGGGGGGAGGTTGCCGTTACAAATTCTCCATAACTTGGATATGGCATTAAAAAAAAATCTCTTAAAATGACATGGCTTATTTTACAGCCATTGCCTGGCTGGCCCTGGTCCTAGCTTGGGTGGAGAGGGGGCTTGGGCGCTGATCATATGATATATGGTCGGTCAGTCTCTAGGGCATTGTCCTGACTGATAGGGCAATGTCACTGTCCCTTGCCTCTACCATTCATGAGCGGCCTTTACGACCACCTTTCTCTTTTTTTCTTAACAAAGGAAAATCATGAAAGATATTCCCTGAAAAAAATATGATATTGCGGTTTCCACTAGCATGGCATTTTTTTTTTCATCACAAGAGCAATAAAAAGTTGCAAAGTGTTTTTTGTTTTTTTTCGGTTCTAATCGTGATTTTATTCATGCGTTTTTTTTCCTTCGGACGAATTAAAAACGTTGTCTTCTTAACGATCACAAATCGGTGGATTTGTCTCTTTTGGGGAAGAGAGAGAGAGAGAGAGAGAGAGAGAGAGGAGAGGAGAGAGAGAGAGAGAGAGAGAGAGAGAGAGAGAGAGAGAACTACGTAACTTTTATATGAAAATTAAAGAAAAATCGAAGTGCGGTATACAATTCGAGAGAGAGAGAGAGAGAGAGAGAGAGAGAGAGAGAGAGAGAGAGAGAGAGAGAGAGAGAGAGATATCACGTACCTTTTATATGTAAAAATAAAACAGAAAAAATGAAAGTATGGTATACGATTCGTAAGAGAGAGAGAGAGAGAGAGAGAGAGAGAGAGAGAGAGAGAGAGAGAGAGAGAGAGAGAGAGAGAGATAGAGAGAGAGAGAGAGATATCACGTACCTTTTATATGTAAAAATAAAACAGAAAAAATGAAAGTATGGTATACGATTCGTAAGAGAGAGAGAGAGAGAGAGAGAGAGAGAGAGAGAGAGAGAGAGAGAGAGAGAGAGAGAGAGAGAGAGAGAGAGAGAGAGATCACGTAACTTTTATATGTAAAAATAAAACAGAAAAAATGAAAGTGTGGTATACGATTCGTAAGAGAGAGAGCCTTACCTTATTGCCTTATTTTTTGTTTGGGTTCCCCCAGGTCCCTCAGTGTGAGGCACCTCGTATATCCACCAGAGAGTTGCTAATGCATCTTCCGGTGTATTTTGCATCTTCCAGTCTTGGATGGTCTGGGATGCATCTTAGGTATTTATCGAACTTATTCTTAAACACATCTACGCTCACTCCTGATATGTTTCTTAGATGAGCTGGCAGCACATTAAATAGTCGCTGCATTATCGATGCTGGTGCGTAGTGGATTAATGTCCTGTGCGCCTTTCTTAGTTTACCTGGAATATTTTTTGGCACTATTAATCTACCTCGGCTTGCTCTTTCTGATATTTTAAGCTCCATGATGTTTTCAGTAATTCCTCCTATTTGCTTCCATGCTTGTATTATCATGTAGCGTTCTCTTCTCCTTTCTAGACTGTATAGTTTTAAAAATTTTCAGTCTTTCCCAGTAGTCAAGGTCCTTAACTTCTTATATTCTAGCAGTATAGGACATTTGTACACTCTCTATTTGCGCAATATCCTTTTGGTAGTGTGGGGTACCATATCACATTGCATTACTCGAGTGTACTACGTACATAAGTTTTGTAAAGCATAATCATGTGTTCAGCTTTTCTTGTTTTAAAGTGTCTGAATAACATTCCCATTTTTGCTTTACATTTAGCCAACAGTGTTGCTATTTGGTCGTTGCATAACATAATCCTATTTAACATTACACCAAAGGTCTTTAATTGCTTCCTTGTTTGTGATTGTCTCATTATTAGGTCCCTTGTATGCATACACCATTCCTTCTCTGTTTCCATAATTTATTGATTCGAATTTATCGGAGTTAAATACCATCCTATTTATCTCCGCCCATTCATAATATTTTGTTTAGATCTCTTTGTAGTGAGTTCCTATCTTCATCACAAGTAATTTCTCTACTTATTCTTGTGTCATCAGCGAAACTTCTCACTACGGAGTTTTCAACAATCACAGTCCATGTCTGAGATCATAATAACAAACAGCAGTGCAGCTAATACCGTACCTTGTGGCACACTCGATATTACCTGTGCTTCGCGATAGTGTTTGCAGTTTTTTTTTAACAAAATCGCTGGAACTCCATCTGGTCCGGCTGCCGATCCATTTTTTAATTTCGTTTATAGCCTTGACAATATCTGCTTCACTAATATCTATATCCGTTAGATATTCAACATTTTCTTCTCTCATTTCTGTTTCATTATTCTCATTCGCAATTCTTGGCGTGAGAGAGAGAGAGAGAGAGAGAGAGAGAGAGAGAGAGAGAGAGAGAGAGAGAGAGAGAGAGGAGAGAGAGAGAGAGAGAGAGAGAGAGAGAGATGTATTTGGGTGGAACTTTTTATAGAAAGATGACGCAGAAAAACTCAAAATATTGATTGATCTGAGACACTGATACACGTTTCCAGCAACAAGAAATATAATATGGCGACTATCATCATTAACAACGACAACGACATTATTATGATTGCTAGTGTATGTGACACGTCAAAAGTGACGGCTAAATCTTTGGATATATATGCAAGCACACATAAAGATTCAATCCCTTCCCACCCCCTCCCCCTTTCCTAACTACAACGAGGCAGTTATGGTTTCCGAGTGTACCTCAAGGGGTAACCCCTCCCTCCAGGGTATGATTACTCTCTCTTCTCCCTACCTGAGGGACGGGGAGAGACCGAGTAGTTATATGTCTGGAAAATGCTGTTCAGCATGCCCGGAATATAATTTTTTTATATATATATATTTATATATATATTTATATCTATCTATCTATCTATCTATCTATCTATCTATCTATCTATATATATATATATATATATATATATATATATATATATATATATTAGTACTATATATATATATATATATATATATATATATATATATATATATAAATATTTACTTATATATATATATATAAATAAAATATATATATATATATATATATATATATATATATATATATATATATATATATATATATATATATATATATATATATATAGCCAGACACCTGCTTTTTATTATATAGGGGAGATTATTAATCTTGTTTACGTAAAGTTTTCACAGTATACCACACCCAGATAGGAAGAATAAGAAACTCCGAATATAGTAAGCATATCTTACTTAAGAGAAGAAAAAAATTACTAAACAAATTAATAAATATACGAATAAGTATACGCAAATATAACTATAGGAATGTTATTTGCGATATTTTTTCTACCCAATTCTTGCCTCTCAATTTATTGTTTTGTCTTATTTCAATTGGAATGTAAACGGGTAAAGTGTTCAGTTAATTCCCTTTGTCATGAGAAGCGGTAAAAGGGGAGGATTTTCAAAGGAAAAGGTTAAATATCTAATGGAAAAGGGGAAATATTCGACGGGAAAGGGGAAGACTTTCAACGGAAAACGGTAAGATTTTCAACGGAAAAGAGCAAATTTTCAAAGGGAAAAGGTAAGAATTTCAACGGAAATGAAGAAATTCTAAACGGAAATGAGGAAATTTTCAACGGAAAAAGGTAACATTTTCATCGGAAAAGGGCAAATTTTTAACAGAAAAAAGTAAGATTTTCAACGGAAATGAGCAAATTTTTCAACGAAAAATTAAGATTTTTAATGGAAAAGCGTGAATTTTTAACAGAAAAAGGTAAGATTAACAATGGAAAAGGGGAAATTTTCAACGGAAGAAGGTAAGATTTCCAACGGAAAAGGGCAATTTTTCAACGGAAAAAGTTAAGATTTTCAAAGGAAAAGGG
Source organism: Palaemon carinicauda (assembly GCF_036898095.1). Classification (NCBI taxonomy): domain Eukaryota; kingdom Metazoa; phylum Arthropoda; class Malacostraca; order Decapoda; family Palaemonidae; genus Palaemon; species Palaemon carinicauda. The sequence goes on along the minus strand of NC_090762.1, from coordinate 36,196,790 downwards.
CAAATTTTCAACGGAAAAAGCTAAGATTTCCAACGGACATGGGAACATCTTCAAATGCCAACTATATCCATACTCTGTTTTAGTCTGTTTTAATCTTTTGCAATCCCTCATCACTGAATTTCAAAAAAAAAAAAAAAAAAAGTATTATTTTAAAACGTGGCATTTCCATACTTCTACCATAGCAGTGTCTTCTGTGTTCGAGTAGAGAATATCTAACGAAATTTTGTACTACATATATTTTCTTATATACACAACACTAATTTCGATTTTCCAATCGTCGAAAAAAAAATCGAAATATTCCTGACCTTAACACTATAAAACCGGATGAAAATTTCGTTTTTTTTTATTATTGTTATCTTCCTCCATCTCGACTTTTGATAGCCAATCAACTCGACAGCTGTTGGGAGTTTGCTCATTTCAATGGACCCCTATCTCTCTCTCTCTCTCTCTCTCTCTCTCTCTCTCTCTCTCTCTCTCTCTTCTCTCTCTCTCTCAGTTCATAGGCGTGTTCTCATACATGAGAAAAGATGATTTTGTAGAAATTCAATTCTAGTCAGCAAAATGTCTCGCAGGAAGGATCTGCTTCAAAAAAAATAATATTACAGAGAAACTCGATGATCCCGGGTAGGAAAATGATACGCGAATGAAGCGTCGTTTGTCACACCTGGTTTTCATCTTCAAGAAAAGGGTAGCATTATCAAAGACTGCAAATTGAGATCGGAAAAAATATTTATGGTAATATTTACATGAATTTGATAATTGCAGTTCAGTCATGCAAACTGAATTAGATGAGCGAGTTTTTTTTTTTTTTATAATTTTGAAAAATGTCTTTGACGATCTAGATAAATCTTATTTCATACTTAATTTTTCTAAACGCTTCAAAACACTTTTTTCTACTTATCGCGCTCTAATTCTCTTATTGTATTTAAGAATCTACCAATATGCATGAGGAGATTTTGTTACCATCTGATTTATAAATTAACATAACACCGTTCATGCAATAGGCATCGTAGGCTACACCATATGATTTGGATCCTCATCCGAAAAAACATAAGAATTAGTCTTATAAAAATATTAGCTGCGCTACCAGGTTTTCCGCTTATATGAATTGATTGCCTTTATAGGTAAAAACCAGTAAAAAATAAAAAACTAGAGGGGAACTCAGTAGAGCGCAGATCTCCGCCGCGGCAGCTTATTTCTCGACCTTTTGCTCGACCTACACCTTGGCCTTTGACCTTAACATGTATCAATTAGTGTGGATTTTCATATACTCAAATATGAATTAAGTTTGAAGTCTCTGTGACAACAATGTCCAACCTTATGACTGATTACGTGAATTTGACATTTTGCTTGATCGTGTCCCTAGCCTTCCAAAATTTAATCATTTCTAGCTTTTTACATAAAAGTTAATCCCTCCAAGTTTCATTACTCTACAATTTAAAACTGTGGCCAGGAAGCCGTTCACAAACAAACGCACACAAATACAAACAAACACAGAAAAAAACCGGGGGTAAAACATAACCTCCTTCAAGCTCCGTTGGCGGAAGTAATAAAGAGGCAATTTAACACACGAAGAGAAAAAATATATATAAATCCTTTGTCGAATATCGAAAGGTACATCGGAACTTGCAGCGTTAGTCCTTTTCATGAAACATTAGAGAGCAGTTTACTTTATGACGTCATAATTTACTCTTGCATTGACAGTAACTTAAAGCTATCCCATAGATGCAATTGGGAAGTGGCTATACTACGAGAAACAAGGACCTAATGTCAAAATGCTATATTTTACAACAAAGAGTGAGAAAAGGAGTGAAAATAAGTTGGGGAAGCTGGACAGCTAGGTGGGAAGACACACAAACGAAAGAATGGTAAGTAAATGGCATAGAATATAATAATAATAATAATAATAATAATAATAATAATAATAATAATAATAATAATAATAATAATAATAATAACAACAACAACTACTACTGTATGCCATGCAAGATACTCTGTAAGCAGTGTTGATTCAATCAGTGTCCATAAAACATTTTTGGAATTAATATCTGGAAAGGTTAAAATGTAAGTGGTGTACAAAAAACAAGAAGAAATACGGTTGTCAGCCTCACAATAAGGTGAAATATGATTCTTCAGCTATTTCATTGATAAGTTTGCTATAAATGTTGAATAGGTTTAATCAATATCGCTAGAATCTTATGCAAAATTCCAGAGCCAAAGGCATTATAAAATTTAAGGTATGGTTTTGTTGAATATTAAAAAAAATAACATAATCCAAAAAACCAATCCTCCTTTCAATAAAATACCCTTTAAATCAATGACTTATTAAACAATATTTCTAGCACCATACATGGGTAATAAATGATCAATATTCTTCCTTTAAAAAGAACTAAAAAACTAAGGGTAGAAGAGACTCTTTAATAATGGTTAGCAGCTCATCTAGGAGAACACACTTCAGCTCATCTAGAAGGACACCCTAAAATCAAACTATTGTTCACTAGACTTGGATAATGTCATAGCCTCTGTGCTATGATCTTCGGCTGTCTTAGAGCAGAGTTCTATGTTTCCTTATTTCTTTCCACCAGTGGGCTATTTACCTTATTGGAGCACTTGGGGTTGTAGCCGAGATAATTATAAGAATAATAATAATAATAATAATAATAATAATAATAATAATAATAATAATAATAATAATAATAATAATAATAATAATAATAACAATAATAATAATAATAATAATAATGACAATAATAATAATAATAATAATAATAATAATAATAATAATAATAATAATAATAAACGTACCAATATTGTATTAATCCAAGCGTGACTAAATCTTTGCTTATTGTATCTTATGTATAGATCAGTTTCCGCCTCTTGCCTTTAATAAAATCTCATTAAGGCTTCTCTTAATTGCCAGTAATTAATCAACTGTTGTTAAAGGAGTCAGATTCAATATTAATAAAGTAGCCGTAAGAGGCTAAATAAAATCCCGATGCAGTTTATTGTCTTGCAGCATTAATAAAATTCAAACTCTAACGAACTGAGAGAAAATTGGTTCCTTGAATATAGTCCATTTCTGTAAATGTATATCTGAATTTTGTTCCGAAATTCTTCGTCGTTTTTTTAAAATTGTTTCCACATGTCTATGGGAAGGGAAAGGAAGTGAGATTACCTCACATAGGATTACCATCTAATTTGAAATCTTCCCAAAATTATATCTACTATCTTGAGATCTTTACATTTCTATCTCGTGAACGCTTGGAGGGCGTGGAATTTCGTTTGTGTAAACTCTGCTGTAATCTCCCTTCTATCAAAAAGAGTCGTTATCTGGCTATATATATATATATATATATATATATATATATATATATATATATATATATATATATATATATATATATATATATGTATATATATATATGCTGATGACACTGTCCTTAATAAGAAAACGCCACAGGACTTTCAAAGCTTGCTTACAAAAATGCATGAAATATCACATGGGGTTGGACTCGAGATGAATAGAATAAAGACAAATATGATGAGAACGGTATGTGCCATGGAAGATGAAATATCATTGGAAGGAGAAAGGATTAATAAAGTGGAATCATCTAAATATTTAGGAACTATGATCGCTAATAAAGGGTCTATAGAATTGTAGTTTAATGAAAGACTGAAAAAAAGCAAATAAGACAATGGCTAGGTTAAATAAAATTTCGAAATCAAATCGCCCGAAATTACATATAAAAATCAGGCGATATGTTAGTTTAGTGAGATCGGTGTTACTGTATGGACATGAGTCGTAGTATGACAATGAAACAATATCCAACAAATTTTGTAGATTTGAGAACAAACCCCTCAGAAGAATAATGGAAGTTAAATGATAGGGCAGGATTATTAATGAAACTAAGTGAGATTACTAGAGTGCCATATACGGATGAAATCATAGTGAGGGGTAGATGGAGATGGTTTGGGTATGTTCTTCGCACTCACGACGAGAGATTACTTCACCAAACTTTCAACTGGGCTCCATCTGGCATTAGAAGTGTTGGAAGACCCATGCCTGCATGGCTGAGGACTATGAAACGTGAAGAAGAAGATGATGAATGGAGAATTATTGATTTAAAAGCTCAAGATAGAGACGACTGGCGAAATCTAAATGAGGCCCTTTGGGTCAATAGGCGAAGAAAATAATAATGATTATGATGATGATGGTGATGATATATATATAAATAAATAAATAAATAAATAAATAAATATATATATATATATATATATATATATATATATATATATATATATATATATATATATATACATATATATATATATATATATATATATATATATATATATATATATATATATATATTCACACTTAGCGATATTGCAAGCATATAACTACGCAGTCTCACCCGGTCCCTCGGGTAGAGGGAGGCAAAGTAGTCGTACAATTAGTGAGAAAGGTTGTAGTTAGGAAAGGGGAGGTTGTTAGAAGGGTTGAATCTGTGAGTGAGTGTGTGGGTGTGTGTTTGCATATCTATCAATATATTTGGTCGTAAATTCTGACGGGTCGCGTACACTAGTTATAATGTACATGTTATGTTTATGCCAAGCTTTGAATCACAATGATCATTTTTATCATTTAAGATTCTTCGCAAAGAAGTTAGAAGTATATAAGGTTACCAAGGAGAGAGAGAGAGAGAGAGAGAGAGAGAGAGAGAGAGAGAGAGAGAGAGGAGAGAGAGAGAGAGAGAGGAGTTCTGAAAATTTCGTATGAAATACGATTGCATTAGTAATCATATAGAAATTTTAGCAATCACGTAGGATATAATATTCTTTAACTATGTAAGACATATATTTTGCAGTCATGTAAGACATGTTTTTTTTTTTTTTTTTTTTTTTTTTTTTTTTTTTTTTTGCAATCCCGTAAGACATGAATATTTGCAATCATGTAAGACATGAATTTTTGCAAATCATGTAAGACAAGATTTTTTGCAATCCTGTAAGACATGATTTTTTTGCAATCACGTAAGAAAGGATTTTTTTGCAGTCATGTAAGACATAGATTTTTTTTGTTATCACGTGAGACATATTTTTTTTCTTTGCAATCACAAAAGACAAGAATTTTTGCAATCACGTAAGACATGAAGTTTTGCAATGATGTAAGCTTTTGCAGTCATGTAAGACATGAATTTTTGCAATCATGTACGACATGAATTTTTGCAATGATGTAAGACATGATTTTTTGCAATCATGAAAGACATGATTTTTTGCAATCATGTAAGACATGATTTTTTGCCATTATGTAAGGCATGGTTTTTTGCAATCATGTAAGACATGATTTTTTGCAATCATATAAGACATTAATTTTTGCAATCATGTAAGACACATGATAGCATTTGCAATCTCGCGTAAGGGATGGAAATTATCATCAAGAGTGAAGTGAAAATCCTTTTTGAATAGCCTGAAAAATTTTCTCAAAATCAAAATGAAATTTCCCCTGATATAAAATCTATCAAACCACGACCGGGTGACACAAATAATAACAATTAAAAGCCACACCAAATACATTCTTGGCTGTGATAGCATTACGTACGGTGGCAGATGTGCTAACGTCTGATTGGACTGGGGTTCGAGTCCCGCTCGAACTCATTAGTTTCTTTGGTCACTGTAACCTCACCATCATTGTGAGCAAAGGATGGGGGATTTGGGGGAGCCTGTTGGTTTATCTGCTGAGTCATCAGCAGCCATTCCCTGGCCCTGCTTAGTCCTAGCTTAGGTGGAGAAGGGGCTTGGGCGCTGATCATATGTATATATGGATAGTCTCTAGGGCATTGCCCTGCTCAATAGGGCAATGTCACTGTCCCTTGCCCCTGCCATTCATGCGGCCTTTAAACCATTAGATACTATGTAACGAAATCAAAGGCATGACTAATGTCCAGACTATACCCGATAAAGAGGTTGTCCGCGCAAGTGAAAAAAAAAAAAAAAAAAATACGTATTTTGTAAGACCTCGTCCGTTTCTAAGAAATACACTGGACGCGTCTCCATTTTTCCCCCTTTTCAATCCATTTGATGGCTGCCCCTGCCATTCATGCGGCCTTTAAACCATTAGATACTATGTAACGAAATCAAAGGCATGACTAATGTCCAGACTATACCCGATAAAGAGGTTGTCCGCGCAAGTGAAAAAAAAAAAAAAAAAAATACGTATTTTGTAAGACCTCGTCCGTTTCTAAGAAATACACTGGACGCGTCTCCATTTTTCCCCCTTTTCAATCCATTTGATGGCTGCCCCTGCCATTCATGCGGCCTTTAAACCATTAGATACTATGTAACGAAATCAAAGGCATGACTAATGTCCAGACTATACCCGATAAAGAGGTTGTCCGCGCAAGTGAAAAAAAAAAAAAAAAAATACGTATTTTGTAAGACCTCGTCCGTTTCTAAGAAATACACTGGACGCGTCTCCATTTTTCCCCCTTTTCAATCCATTTGATGGCTGCCCCTGCCATTCATGCGGCCTTTAAACCATTAGATACTATGTAACGAAATCAAAGGCATGACTAATGTCCAGACTATACCCGATAAAGAGGTTGTCCGCGCAAGTGAAAAAAAAAAAAAAAAATACGTATTTTGTAAGACCTCGTCCGTTTCTAAGAAATACACTGGACGCGTCTCCATTTTTCCCCCTTTTCAATCCATTTGATGGCTGCCCCTGCCATTCATGCGGCCTTTAAACCATTAGATACTATGTAACGAAATCAAAGGCATGACTAATGTCCAGACTATACCCGATAAAGAGGTTGTCCGCGCAAGTGAAAAAAAAAAAAAAAAATACGTATTTTGTAAGACCTCGTCCGTTTCTAAGAAATACACTGGACGCGTCTCCATTTTTCCCCCTTTTCAATCCATTTGATGGCTGCCCCTGCCATTCATGCGGCCTTTAAACCATTAGATACTATGTAACGAAATCAAAGGCATGACTAATGTCCAGACTATACCCGATAAAGAGGTTGTCCGCGCAAGTGAAAAAAAAAAAAAAAAATACGTATTTTGTAAGACTTCGTCCGTTTCTAAGAAATACACTGGACGCGTCTCCATTTTTCCCCCTTTTCAATCCATTTGATGGCTATTCTTGAGGGGTGAAGAGCGACGGAGGAGAACGGTGTAGCCTTCACACCCCCACCCCCATTCCTTTTCAGACAAGAAACCAACACTGTTATTACAACTGAGAGAGAGAGAGAGAGAGAGAGAGAGAGAGAGAGAGAGAGAGAGAGAGAGAGAGAGAGAGAGAGAGAGAGAGAGGACACATCTCTTTTAGTATCGGCGCCACTTGGCAATATCTCCGAACCTCGGTGGCAGACGTCGTGTCAAGCCCTTGGGAAAGAAGTCCAAAGAAATGTTGGACGAGACTCTCTTGGTGGGGCACGGCAAATTTGAAAGGCTTTGTCACATCGAGGTGTCATGTGGAGAGAGAGAGAGAGAGAGAGAGAGAGAGAGAGAGAGAGAGAGAGAGAGAGGAGAGAGAGAGAGAGAGAGAGAGAGAGAGAGGATTAGAGTCTTATTTAAGACAGATATCAACAATTCCAATCATGAAGTGGCATCAATATTTATAAATAACAAAATTATATTACTACTGTTGCTGCTACAACAACAACAACAACAACAACAATGATTATAATAATAAAAATGATACTATATCGATTAGAGTATGACTTCTTACTATGAAATCTATATTTCAGTCTATCTAAGAGGAAAGAATGAGAATAACGATAAAAAGAATATAAAAAAAAAACACCAAAAAATATTGATAACATCTGGAATTGGCGAATAAATGAAAATCTTTAAAAATCTGATTATAAATCTCTGGCCCCCAGCACCTGTCAGCCTGTTCGAAATAAATAAATAAATAAATAAAAGCTGTTGCTAAAACGGTTTTAATCCTTCTCCTTTTTTTTCTATCCTGGGTAAAGTTACAATCTAAAACTGGAACGAAATACGGAAAAGAATAAAACGGAAATAAAATCAGTGAAAAAATTTCTACATTTTTCGGAACGGAAGAAAATAAGAATATGGAAAATGTGTTTGAATTTTTGAGGAGTAATACGATTAGAATGAAAAAGAAACCAAAGTGAAAGAAATTTTGTTTCCTAGTGATATAAGAATGAATTTCTTGATACGAAAATGAATAAACTCCCTTCACTAATAACGCCAGTGAATAATCTTTATAATTTCCGGTGATGATTAATTTCTTGAACAAAATGGAAATGAATTTCTTGAATATATTCCTGGTGTCAAAAAAATATTTCTGTAATGTCAAGATGAAATAAACTAACAAATGTTCAAACAATATATTTCTTAATGATTAAATAACAATTCTTTAACGACAGTTGAAGACGACCAGAATGAAAGGAAATTGAGAATGATACTGTGCATAGTATGACCCATTGAATTCCTTAATACAACTAAAAGGGCACTCAGTAGATAGCAGACATCCGCCGCGGCAGCTTATTTCTCGACCTTTTGCTCAACCTTGACCTAAAGCTTTGACCTCAACATCTATTAATTGGCATGGATTTTCACACACTCAAATATGAACTAAGTTTGAAGTCTATGTGACAACGATGTCTAAACCTATGGTTGATTACGTGAATTGGACATTTTGCTTGACCGTGACCTTGACCTTCCAAAATGTAATCCTTTGCAGCTTTTTACATAACAGTTAATCCCTGCAAGTTTCATTACTCTACGATTCAAATTGTGGTCAGGAAGCTGTTTACAAACAAACATACACATACACACAAATTACGAACACAAAAATAGGGGCAAAAACATAACCTCCTTTCAACTTCGTTGGCGGAGGTAAAAAGATGAATCTAGTGACGAAACCACAAAAAAAAAGTCTTAATGACACAAGAATATAAATTTCCTGTTGGCAGGTAGGAATGAATTCAAAATGTCATATAATCGAAAAGTTATTTATCGACCTTCAATTCCCAGTCCGTGGGAGTCAGGGGTCAAGAGGTTGAAATTAGTGGGCCAAGTCGTCCTGCGCTGCAAAACGATTTATGTAATGGAATAAGCGTGTCTGAGCATTCCCGCCAGGGGCAGAAATACCGTCGTGAATTATGATTGAGAGAGAGAGAGAGAGAGAGAGAGAGAGAGAGAGAGAGAGAGAGAGAGAGAGAGAGAGAGAGAGAGAGAGAGAGAGAGAGAGAGCATGCAGCTCTTCATTAATACTGAAATTTGATTGTTTTTTTTGTTTTTTTTTATCTTCAACTCTGACAAATTCTACCAAAAGTGTCTACTGTATATATATATATATATATATATATATATATATATATATATATATATATATATATATAATATATATATATATATATATATATATATATATATATATTACAGGCTGCCAAATCTCTCAATATTTCTAAATATTAATTTACATTCTCGAAATATTTATAAAATCTACTCGTATATTAAATAAATGATTGAATATTACATTATTACTCTAAGATAAAAAAAAATCCGTGATAAATAATCAATTCTAATGATGTATGCCTTTTTTTATCTTTCACAGGTTCCATGAAATCAGCATTACATATTTAAATCTGAGAAGCTAAATATGATTCAAGAAACGGAAATAATGTCTTTAAAGGTGGCTCTCATTTATTACCTCCGCCAACGAAGTTGGAAGGAGGTTATGTTTTACCCTTTGTTTGTGTGTTTGAGTGTTTGTTTCTGAATAGCTTCCTCACCATAATTTTAATCGTAGAATAATGAAACTTGCAGGGATTAACTGTTATGTAAAAAGTTGGAAATGATTGAATTTTGGAAGGTCAAGGTCAAAGATCAATGTCACGGTCAAGCAAAATGTTCAATTCAGGAAATCAGCCACAATTTTGGACATCGTTTGTCACAAAGACTTAAAACTTGATTCTTATTTGAGTGTAGTATAAAAATCCACGCCAATTAATAAATGTTAAGGTCGAAGGTCTAGGTTAAGGTAAAGTAAAAGGTCGAGAAATAAGCTTCTGCGGCGGAGGTCTGCGCTGCACTGACTGCCCCTCTATTTATTAGTGTGGCCTATGGAAAAAATGGATTACTTTACTTACTTACTCTGATGGCTGCTTTTCCGGTCCCATACAGCAGGGGAACCCCACTCTCTACAGGACCTACACTGTCGTTTTTACCTTGTTCGTTCAGAGTATTTAACGTTTCATATCGCGTATTGTTCATTTACTGTTAAATCGTCACTGTCAAAAGACTCATGAAATAAGAAAGTCTTCAGTTTCCTCTTGAAAGCCTTAATGTCTTCAATCATTCGAATGTTTCGTGGGAGCTTATTATATAATCTCTGGGCCGCATATTTAAAGGCTGTGGAGCCTACAGTAGACATATATCTAGGTTCCAACAGTTTGAAGCCATCTGTAACTATTCTCCTGTCGACACGATTTGTTGGCTGCGCAATGTTTTGGACGCCCGGTTCTGATAACTTGGTGGGTTATTGTACATATTTTAAATTCAATTCTCGCTTTAATCGGCAACCAGTGTAAATCGATGGCTGGAAAATCACTGTTTATTTTTTATAATGTGAATAATAAGCAAATTTATTTTCGATACACTAAAGAAGTTCCCGAAAAAACCTCATAACCAAGGAAAATTTGCATATTTTTTTCAAGATGTAAACATTCAGAAGAAAACAAAACTGCTGATATGTGGAAGATGACAAATGAGAAATATCATACAGAACGGTGGGCCTGATAAAACATTTCACGGTTTGGTTGCATATTGAAACAAGTAAAAAAAAAGCAATCAGCAATCTCAGAACTCCGCCAATAATGATTGATAACCGAGTCTATGGACCAATTTTTCCATTTTTAAGAGTCTACGGACCAAGATTTTCATTTTCAGAGTCTATGGACATAGCTTTCCCTTTTTCAGCGTCTACGGACAACGTTTTCCTTTTTTTCAGAGTCTACGGACCAAGCTTTCCCTTTTTTAGCGTGTGCGGACCAAGCTTTCAATTTTTCAGTCTATGGACAAAGCTTTCTATTTTTTCAGAGTCTACGGACCAAGCTTTTCCTTTTAATCCAAGTCTACGGACCAAGCCTTCCCCTTTTCAGAGCCTACGGACCAAGCTTTCCCTTTTTCAGCGTCTTCAGACAAAGCTCTCCATTTTTTTTCTAAGCCTAAAGACCAAGCTTTCCATTTTTCAAAATCTGCAGACAAAGCTTTCCATTTTTTTCAGTCTAAGGACCAAGTTTTCCCTTTTTCAGAGGTTACAGACCAAGCTTTCCCTTTTTCAGAGTCTATGGACCAAGCTTTCCCTTTTTTTAAAGTCTACGGACAAAACTTTCACTTTTTCAGAGTCTACGGACCAAGCTTTCTATTTTTTATAGTATACGGACAAAGCTTTCCTTTTCTCAGAGTAACAGACCCAGCATTCCATTTTTTTTAAAGTCTTCGGACCAGGCTTTCCCTTTTCAGAGTCTAAGGACCAAAGTTTCCATTTACAAGAGTCTATGGACAAATCTTTCCTTTTTTTCAGTCTACGTACAAAGCTTTCCTTTTTTCAGAGTCTACGGACCAAGCTTTCTAGTTTTCAGAGTCTACGGATCACGCTTTCCTTTTTTTTCAAAGTCCACAGACCAAGCTTTTCATTTTTACAGAGTCTATGGACCAAGCTTTCCATTTTTTCAGTCTATTGACCAATCTTTTCCTTTTTTTCAAAGTCTACGGACCAAGCTTTCCCTTTTTCAGGGTCTACGGATCACGCTTTCCTTTCTTTTTAAAGTCCACGAACCGAGCTTCCATTTATTTGTCTACGGACCAAACTTTCTATTTTTCAGAGTGTGCGGACCAAAATTTCAATTTTTTTCAGTCTATGGACAAAGCTTTCCCTTTTTCAGAGTCTACAGACAAATATTTACATTTTTTTCAGAGTCTGCGGACAAAGCTTTCCATTTATTTCATAGTGTACGGAACAAACTTTTCCTTTTTCCGAGTCAACATACCTAGCTTACCCTTTTTCAGAGTCTACGGACAAAGCTTTACATTTTTTCAGAATTTACGGACAAAGGTTTCTATTTTTTCAGAGTCTACGGACCTGGCTTTCCATTTATTTCAGAGCCTATGGACCAAGCTTTCCCTTTTTTAGCATGTGTAGACCAAGCTTTTCATTTGTTCAGAGTCTGCAGACCAAGCTTTCCATTTTTCAGAGTCTGCAGACAAAGCTTTCCATTTATTTCAAAGACTACGGACCAAAGTTTTAATTTTTCAGAGTCAACGGACCAAACTATCCTTTTTCAGATTCTTCGAGCCAAGCTTTCCCTTTTTCAGAGTCTACAGACAAAGCTTTCCATTTTTTTTTCAAATTGTACGGATTATGCTTTCCCTTTTTCAGAGTTTACAGTCTCAGCTTTCCATTTTTCAGAGTCTACGGACAAAGGTTTCAATTTTTTTCAGAGTCTATGGACCAAGCTTTTCATTTTTTTCAAAGTGTACAGACCAAGCTTTCCCTTTTTCAGTGTATCCGGACAAAGCTTTCCCTTTTTCAGAGTCTACAGACAAAGCTTTCCTATTTTTCAGAGTCTACGGGCCAAGCTTTCCATTTTATAGAGTATAAGGACCAAGGTTTCCATTTTTAGAGTCTACGGACCAAGCTTTCCCTTTTTCAGATTCTACGGACCAAGCTTTCCCTTTTTCAGAGTCTACGGATCAAGCTTTCCCTTTTTCAGAGTCTACGGACCAAGCTTTCCTTTTTTCAGTCCACGGACCAAGCTTTCCCTTTTTCAGCGTGTGCGGACCAAGCTTTCCCTTTTTCAGCGTGTGCGGACCAAGCTTTCCCTTTTTTAGCGTGTGCGGACCAAGCTTTCCCTTTTTCAGCGTGTGCGGACCAAGCTTTCAATTTTTTTAGAGTCTACGGACCAAACTTTCCTTTTTTTTTTTTAAAGTCTACTGACCAAGCTTTCCCTTTTTCGGAGTATACGGGCAAAGCTTTCGAGTTTTCCCTTTTTTGGAGAATACGGACAAAGGTTTCTATTTCTTCAGAGTCTTGGACCAAGCTTTCCCTTTGTATCAAAGTCTATGGACCAAGCTTTCCATTTGTCAGAGCCTACGAACCAAGCTTTCCCTTTTTCAGCGTCTACAGACAAAGCTTTCCATTTCTTTCAAAGTCTAAGGACCAAGCTTTCCCCTTTTCAAAAGCTACAGTCCAAGCTTTCCCTTTTTCAGAGTCTATGGACCAAGCTTTCTATTTTTTCTGAGTCTACGGACGAAGCTTTCACTTTTGTTTTCAAAGTCTACAGACAAAGCTTTCTCTTTTTCAGAGTCTATGGACCAAGCTTTCCCTTTTTTTAGAGTCTACGGACAAAGATTTCCTGTTTTCAGTCTACGGACCAAAATTTCCCCTTTTTTTTGAGTCTACAGACCATGCTTCTCCTTTTTTTAGTGTACAGACCATGCTTTCCCGTTTTTTGAGTCTATGTACCAAGCTTTCCAGTTTCCAGAGGTTACCGACCAAGCTTTTCATTTTGTCACAGTCTCCAGAACAAATTTCCCTTTTTCTGAGTCTACGGACCAAGCTTCCCATTCTTCCAGTCTACAAACCAAGCTTTCAATGTATTCAGAGTCTATGAACCAAGGTTTCCATTTTTCAGAGTCTACGGACAAACCTTCCTATTTTTCAGAGTCTACTGACCAAACTCTCTGTTTTTCAGAGTCTACGGACAAAGCTTTCCATTTTCAGAGTCTACGGACAAAGCTCTCCATTTTCAGTGTCTATGGACCAAGCTTTCTAATTTTTCAGTCTACGAACCAAATTAACCATTTTTTAGAGTCTACGGATCAAGCTTTCCTTTTTCAGAGTTGAAGGACCAACTTTCCAATTTTCAGTCTAATGACCAAGATTCCTATTTTTCAGAGTCTACTGAATAAGCTTTCTATTTTTCTGAGTCTACGAAAAAGCTTTCAATTTTTTCAGAGTCTATGGACCAAGCTTTCTATTTTTTAGAGTCTACGAACCAAGCTTTCATTTTTTCAGAGTCGAATGACCAACTTTCCATTTTTCAGAGTCTACTGACCAAGCTTCTTATTTTTCAGAGTCTACTGAATAAGCTTTATATTTTTCAGTTACTACGGAAAAAGCTTTCAATTTTTCAGTGTCTATGGACCAAGCTTCCCAATTTCAGAGTCTATGGACATAGCTTTCTATTTTTTCAGAGGCTACAAACCAAGCTTTCCATTTTTCAGAGTCGAAGGACCAAGCTTTCTATTTTTCAGAGTCTACGGACCAAGCATTCCAATTTTTAGAGTGTAAGGACCCAGCTTACCATTTTTTCAGAGTCAACAGACCAAGCTTTCCCTTTTTTCAGAGTCTACGCACAAAGCATTCCATTTTTCAGAAAGTTCAGACCAAGCATTCCATTTTTCGGAGTCTACAGACCAAGCTTTCCATTCTTCAGAGTCCACAGACCAAACCTTTCATTTTTACAGAGTCTACGGACCAAGCTTTCCATTTTTCAGAGTCTATTGACCAGGCTTTCCATTTTTCAGAGTCCACGGACCAAGCTTTCCATTTTCCATATTGAGCATGGATGAATCTACATTATGATCTACTGTATAACAATTCTTCTTCACCTAAGTCTACAACTGAAGGGCTAATCGATATCACAGAAATATCAATACAACTTTAATCGCACAAAACAATAAGTAGAGGGGCTCTCGGTAGGGCACATGCCTTCGCCAGACCAAGCAATCTTATTTTTCTCTAAACACCATTGCGTAATCATACTTCGATGTATTTTCTTCAAAATCTAATGGATTTTTCCTTGGTCATACCCCACATGTCTACCAAGTTTCGTTGAAATTGGTTAATTAGTTTTTGGCACTAAAAATAAACTAACAAAATATTTGTCATTTACTTAACATTGCAATCATTCTCAAAATACTGCTGTGTACTTGGACTTTGGTGTACTTTAGCCAAAATGTTACAGATTCATCCTTGGGTCATACCCAGCAAGACTACCAAGTTTGGTCAAAATCGGTACGGTAGTTTTTGTGTAAAGTTGCTCAGCAACAAACAGACGGGTGAATAAATATCCTTCGCAAAATCTTCGATTTTGGCGAAGTCAACAAATATAAATTACATTCCTTGATCAGCATCATCAAAACTGCTGGAAATTATAGACATACAGATTAAGATCTAAGCCAAAAGACACCGACTGTCAAAACCCTTGATTTTGACAACAAAAACTTTGACAAAAAATACTTGGCCATTGTTTATTGGCCAACACGGAAGGAGACTTCCAGTGAGACTGAGTCTGGCCAGCGACAGCCCTGCTGAAAATACAACAGATCGCGCTCGATGAGACATGGCGATATTACCTATGACCTGAGCGCCCCTTCATCAGCACAAGATCATCAGAGAACTCCTCAACGCACGCAATATCTAGCGCACTCACAAAACTCATAAGAGAGAGAGAGAGAGGAGAGAGAGAGAGAGAGAGAGAGAGAGAGAGAGAGAGAGAGAGAGAGAGAGAGAGAGAGAGAGAGAGACCCTCTCTTTCCTTGGACAGAACACCAATACAGCGCCATCTATGAGTTCACATTTCTTCTAGAAGTTGGACACGATTTTCCCGACGGGGTGGCAGACCAAAAGGAAAATAAAATGGCCCCCCCAAAAAACCGACTCCATGTCAGTTAACAGCAGAGTCCATTTGGACTTTTTGTAGCCGGAGGAATCTCTGTTATTAAATATGAAGCAACGAAGTCGGGGGACGGCAGAGGGGGAGAGGAGCCCCCTGCGAACAATTGTCCCGTCGACATTAGGTCAAAGCAGGGGACGCCCGTCCTAATTGAACTATATGAGAACATCAGGAAGACAATCAGGGGTCGGGTGGTAAGGGAGTCAGGGGAGAGAGAGAGAGAGAGAGAGAGAGAGAGAGAGAGAGAGAGAGAGAGAGAGAGAGAGAGAGAGAGATAAATTAGTTTCTAGTTCGTGGATTATACGTAAATAACACAGGTATGAAACATTCAAGACATTACGAGACTTAGACTGACTCATAATGAAACCTTGAGAAGCGAGCAGTTGGATGAGCGCAACCGAAACAATGACAGAAGAAACAATCGTTCAATTAAGGGAGAGTTTCATTGAGGTGACCTTTCCTCTAGACGTGACGCGAAGGAAGATGTGTGATACGATATTCCCCTTGTCTATGTAACCAATTTAAGACTTTTTTTGTTTTAAAAGCTCAATACATCTAGTGCCAT
>NC_090762.1:36158009-36170509 GCF_036898095.1 Palaemon carinicauda | reverse complement strand
GATCCGTCACTAGAGCGAATAATTTTTTATATACAGTTTTAAACTTAAACCTGTTGAAGGACATATCAGAAACATAACTATAGATCATAGATAACAAACATAAAAAAAAATTAGATTGATATATTTCGTACTGCTGTTCCTTTGCAAACAGATCTAAATCAGAAAACCTTCTCCAAGACAATACATAGAAAACAGCTTGCTCTTCTTCCAACTAGAAATGGTATTTTAATTGTTGCCTGCAGCATGCCTGAGGATACGGGCGTTCCATTCATAATGGAGGAACTTAATTTTCTTCTCTCTAAAACGAAAGATAGTGCACCGCGAGCAGATCTCATTACCTACACATGCTATAAAAAAAAAAAAAAAAAAAAAAAAAACATGGGGAGAGCCTGCTAAAACTATAAATCTTCTACTAGTTAATAAAACTCACCCGAAAAGAATTCTTCCTCGTTTATGGAACCAGTAACATACCAACCGTTCCCAAGCTAAAAGAAGACAACGCCTACAAACTCATTGTTCTAATATGCTGCACATAAAAAATAATTGAAAGAATGGTAAATAAAACCATACCCGGTGGAAAGTGGTTCCCCTACACCAGGGAATTCTACTCATATACAAAAGGTTTAGATACTAATTTTGCGCTAAAACTCCATCCCACTCCACAAGTTTCATGACTTGAGTCTAAAATAAATTTCCCTATCTAAATAACATTTCTTGACTGGTTGCTAACACTAACTATAGTCCATTTCTCTTAGCGATGCATATTTGCACCGACTCGCAGCGGTGCCCTTTTAGCTCGGAAAAATTTCCTGATCGCTGATTGGTTAGAATTATCTTGTCCAACCAATCAGCGATCCGGAAACTTTTCCGAGCTAAAAGGGCACCGCTGCGAGTCGGTGCAAAATATGCATCGCTAAAAGAAATGGACTATAGTGAATTAATATAAGAGCATATGTTGGTACTTAGTGGCCAGGCATCTAAAAAAAAATCTATAAGAGCCTATGTTAGCAATCACTAACTATCCAATAACATGATCTTTCTTATGAGCTCTTTCTAGAGATAAATGTCCCTGTGTGGGCACTCAATGTAAGCTATCTATAAAATTAAGCCATATCCAACCATCTTATGCAATCTCCAATCATTTACTTCTCAAGTTTTTCTTCTTACCTTTTTATTCTTGTTATTCTTCTACTTTCATTTTTTCTCCTTTAACTACTTTATCTACTTCCTTTTTCCTTGAACGACACATTATCCCTATCCTCCCTCACTCTCATAAATAATTCTTTTCAAATTATTAATCATCTTCCTTTTACAACTCCCTATTACCTTTCATCTTTTCGTTCCCTTTTCAAACAGATCCATCTCCCTTTCTTCATTTTTCTTCGTCTTTTTACCCTTTCTTCTTATACACTTCTTTTTTTCAACTTTCATCAGCAAGTTTCTTTTCCGACTCATTCTCCTCAATATAATCCCTCCATATTTTCACCAACTTACCTCCCCCATCTTTCCCACTTACTTTCTTCTCCCCCCCCCCCCCCCCCCCCGCCCCTTCCAAGTATCTTCACTAGCATTGTCTCTTCTATATTAAATCCTCCTTATCAATTTTCTTCTTCCTCCTGATGTTCTCATCAAAACCACCAATTCTTCCATTATTCCTTATTATCCCCTTTTCAATGCACCAAAATATACAAGAATTAAACAATCTCTGTTAATTTTCAACTCTCCAACATCCCTTTTTATTATTATTATTATTATTACAAACCCTAGTTGGAAAAGCAGAATGCTATAAGCCCAAGGGCTCCAAGAGGAGAAATAACCCAGTGAGGAAAGGAAATAAGGAAAAACTAAAAGAAAAGTTCAAGAACAATAAGATTAGAATAAATAAAATATAATAATAATAATAATAATAATAATAATAATAATAATAATAATAATAATAAATAAAATAAACCCTCTTAAACCTGTAATTAACTCCTTCCCATCCTTCTCTCTCAACCTTCCTCAATCTCTTCCTCCTACAGCTTCTTTAACAATTGCCCACCCCTTAAACCTCCTCCTCCTCCTATACTTCCTTCTCTCCCAGCCCCCCCCCCCCCAAAAGGCTGTTCCTTTTGGCGCCCCGGAGCAATAGATTCGAGGTAGGTTCCCCTGGATAGCTTGTCCCTCCTCCTGTGTTCCCATGACACGTTATTTTCCAAACCGTTACTTCCTTTGTCGGGGGGAGCGGAGCAAGAGGCCGTTGTCAGCCAGCCCTGAACATCGATCCTAACCAGCGATGATAATCCCGCCGTATCGCTACTTCGCCACTTTAGCCAATCTCCTTTTTTTTTCTCATTTTTTTTTTGGAGAAAGAGATAAGAAAACAGTTGATGAAATATACACAGTGCGAATTCTTCCTTCCATCTTTTTTTTTTTTTTTTTTAATGTGGGGTTTTCAGTGGACCGATTTTCTTTGATTGTGTGATGGAGAAAAAGTTTGGATGATAGAATATATGAAATACTTGATGGTGAGTCTGCAGTATTTTTTCTTATTTTTTTTCATAGCATGTCGAATTCTGATTGATTATTTTTTTTTCAAGAGAGAGAGAGAGAGAGAGAGAGAGAGAGAGAGAGAGAGAGAGGAGAGAGAGAGAGAGAGAGAGAGAGGAGAGAGAGAGAGAGAGAGAGAGAGAGAGAGGATTATTACAATTGCATGAATTAGGATTTTTTTTTTTTTCTTTTTTTTTTTTTTTTTTGAGAGGAGAGAGAGAGAGAGAGAGAGAGAGAGGAGAGAGAGAGAGAGAGAGAGAGAGAGAGAGAGAGAGAGAGAGAGAGGAGAGAGAGAGAGAGAGAGTATTATTACAATTGCATGATTTAGGATTTTTTCATTTTTTTTTGAGCATGTCGAACACTGACGGAGAAAATTTATTAGTGCAAGATAATTTGTAAATGTTTTCTCTAATCACATTCTTTTCAGAGAGAGAGAGAGAGAGAGAGAGAGAGAGAGAGAGAGAGAGAGAGAGAGAGAGAGAGAGAGAGAGAGAGAGAGAGAGAGAGAACATTTTATCCCATTTGACTTTGAGCCAACGTTGAGCTCCGAGTGACATCCAATATTTCAGGAGCCTTCAGGTTTCCCGGAGACATCCAGATCCCGATGAATAGTCAGTTGTAGGGCGAGTCTCGTTTGTTTAAAACTCCTTTTTCCAGTCCCAATCTAACCTCCCCACCTCAACCCCACTCCACCTCAAACCAACCTCTTTTTCCAAAGCTCGGACGACCCTAATTTAAAGGTTTAAAGGTAACTTATGAGAGGCAGAGGCAATGGTCAGTAACAATGATCTAGCAGGATAATGGCTTACAGATTGACCACTTATACATATGATCAATGCCTAAGCCCCCTCTCCACCCAAGCTATGACTGTGGAGGGCAAGACTCTGTTTTCCAAAGATCCAATAAGGTTTAAAAGTACCTCATGAATGGCAGAGGAAATGGACAGTAGCAATGACCTAGCAGGACGATGGCTTACAGACTGACTATATATATATATATATATATATATATATATATATATATATATATATATATATATATATATATATATATATATATGTATATATATATATATTTACATATATACACACACATATATATATGTATATATATATATATATATATATATATATATATATATATATATATATATATATTTACATATACACACACATATACACACACATATATATATATATATATATATATATATATATATATATATATATATATATATATACATATATATAAATATATATGTATACATATATATACATATATATATAAGTATATATATATAATATATATATATATATATATATATATATATATATATATATATATATATATATATGATCATTGCCTAAGCCCCCTTTCTACCAAGCAATGGCCGGGGAGGGCAAGGCAATGGCAGCTGATGACTCAGCAGGTAGACCTTTAGACTGCCCCAAACCCCCTATCCTTAACTCACAAGGATGGTGAGGTTGCAGAGACTACAAGAAGCTATCGAACTTATGGGGTCTCGAACCCCAATTCCGCAAATCTGATCAGCCACCACAAACCCTAAAGGAGGGATTAATTTCTGTCTTTTTTTATGTTTCGCAACCTTTTCATTCAAGAGACTTGATCTCTCTCTCTCTCTCTCTCTCTCTCTCTCTCTCTCTCTCTCTCTCTCTCTCTCTCTCATGCTGTTATCAACATGGCCTAGATTCATATTGGCTAACCTCGGTAGTTGCAACGCCAAGTTTTAACACTAGATCAATCAATCACATGATAACTATTCGAATGACAGCTTATGAATGAAGATAATCCAAGCAGCAAACGTAAAGAAATGATTACTTTGTTCTGGAGAATCATTTATCATACGTGACTGGCGAACTCGAACCTTTACCAAGAAAGGCAAAGGTTAAAAAAGAGAAAAGGGAACAAAACTGGTCTAAACCAAAAGAAAGACTATAAAAAGTAAACGTATAAATCATTATATTTGATGATGATTATTAGTGCAAATATAATGATAAGAAGAGCAATTAAACACATAAGCCTGATAGGGTCTACAGTAGCTTAAAGGTTTAAAGGTCACTCATGAATAGCAGATGTATGGGACAATGACAATGCCCTAGCTAGCTCTTGAGACTGACCCTACACACATATGATCAGCGCCCCTCTCTACCCAAGGAAGGACCAGGTAGGGTCACGCAATAGTAGTTGATGACTCAGTAGGTAGACCTATAGGCTCCACCAAACCCCTGACCTAAGCTCACAATGATGGTGAGGTTGCAGACACTATAAGAAACTATAGATCTTGAACGGGACTCGAATTAAAAAATCTTGTAGTGACCTTTTCTTACTATAACAGATGAGTCAGTCCCATCTTTTCTCTCTGCCTGGCGATCACCGGACTGGGGTTCGATTCCTGTTCAAGCACTATAGTTCCTTGTAGTGTCTGTAACCTCACCATCCTTGTGAGCTAAGGATGGAGGGGAAAGGGAGTTGAGGGAGCCTATAGGTCTACCTGTTGCGTCATAAGCATCCATTGCCTGGCCCTCCCTGGTCCTAGCTTAGGTGGAGAAGGGCCATTCATGCGTGGCCTTTAAACCTTAAACCTTTACGTTCCTTCTCATTCTCTCCTTTTTCTTTACTTTGAAGACAATGACACCATTCGTAAAAGATTACCGGGACACAGAGATATAAAGGGAAATAGAAATGAAAATTAAATTACTTGAAAATGAACATCTAATAAGAAAATGCCAGGACAGCAATGACAGTAAGTGGTGTTGCACATATTCAATTCACCAACACAAATACTAAATGGAAGGAAAATACATAACCTAGCGATGAATAATTTTTCTAAAATGCAATGTGGAAAACATGAACTGCAAAATCTCGACGATTTATTTCGAAATTTCTACCCATAACCTCATTAAAATGGCTTACATGAGAAAATTTAGTCTCGCCATGTGTCTAATAATAATTTCTATATCAAAGGACCCAGACTTTTTAATAAGCCCTTTATCAAAACGGCCGTTCCTTGTGACCTTTTTTTTTTTCCTTAATGAACGAGCTTTTTAACAATACAATTTTTAATAAGTTTTCAATTAAAATAGGAATTTTTTCTACATATAATCTACATAAGCATCAGTTTATTTTTTAGAATTCATATATGAAAGTAATCATAATTTCTATTTTTTTTTTGTGTGTGCAGTTGAAGCACGTTTCTTTCAATCACTCCTATATAAAACACACCTCCTTGTTCAAGTTTTCTAAGTCTTAAACGTAAGCGAGAATCTTTTCATTACTTTGAGCAGTCTTTAACAAATCATTCATCAAAATTGTACCCTAATTCCAGTAATTCCCACATGAATAGTTTCCTTAATAACTCCAATATTGAAAAGGGATAGTCTTCTTAATTGAAAAGAATCTGTTCATATAACTGTAATATCAGCAAGTAAAAGGGCGGTCAGCGGGGGGGGGGGGGGGGGTTGTACCCCTGAAAGAAGCGACAAATTGCTCTTTGATAATAGGAAGTTTATAAGAAGCAAAGTTAAGGGACATAACGAGAGAATACCAAAACTTTAGTAATAATGGTAAAGAAAGAGTAAAGAACAAAACATTTTGCAATAGGGTTTCGTCTTCGTGTCCAGCTCCCACTCAAATGGCCTTATGCTCTTCATTCACTCCGGCTATTATACATTTTCTTTTTTTTTATAACACACTTTTTTTTTTTTTTACCAAAGACGGCATTGTTATTGTAATGATCAG
This sequence comes from Palaemon carinicauda, assembly GCF_036898095.1. Lineage (NCBI taxonomy): Eukaryota > Metazoa > Arthropoda > Malacostraca > Decapoda > Palaemonidae > Palaemon > Palaemon carinicauda. The sequence continues at coordinate 36,164,221 of NC_090762.1, read as the reverse complement.
TCCAAAAACGATTTGTGAAAAATAAACTTACTTATACTGTCGTGGCGGCCTATGTGGCAACGTCCCTGACTAGTGATCGACAGATTGGGGTTCGAGTCCCGCTCAAACTCCTTAGTTCCTTTGTTCGCTGCACTCTCACCCTCCTTGTGAGCTAAGGATGGGGTATTTGGGGGAGCCTATAGATCTATCTGCTGAGTCATCAGCAGGCATTGCCTGGCCCTCCTTGGTCCTAGCTTTGATGGAGAGTGGGCTTGGGCACTGATCATATGTATACAGTATACGGTCAGTTTCTAGGGCACTGTCCTGTTTGATAGGACAATGTCAGTGTCCCTTGCCTCTGCCATTCATGAACGGCCTTTAAACCTTTAAAGTCCATTAAAGAGTTTTTAATTATTCAAATTGAGGATATTTAATAATATAATGATTAGTTTAGCTCAACTCTCACAAAGCTGACCCGAATAAATTCGGGGCGGATAAATTATATGTTAAATCTAATGAATAAAAATAATAAAGCAAATAAAAGCGATAAAAAATCAATTAAGAGATATAAAACTGTTAATTTTAGATTTAAATCTGTCTATAAATTATATGCCTCTCAAGTACGTTAACATTCAAAGAAAACAAATAAATTCAAAGACTTTTCTGACCAAAACATGAATATCTTTATCGTCTAAAGACTTTATAATCGCAGTAAAATATGTCGTATAGTTAAAACAGCATCACATTCACTGCACCTGGGAAGTGTCTCATCAAGTGAGCACATTAAAAACCCATGAATTAATTTCATGTGACCAATACACAATCTTACTAAAATTACTTCCGTCTTTTTATCTTTCTATTCTAACGATTCCCGTGGAGAAATCGTTGGCTTTATTTGTTTTTTATTCATATTTTCAGATTCATTATTCCACACCATTTGCCCTTTTGTTACCATAAAAGGCTTCACTGAGCAATGAGGGCCCAGTGGGCACCCTCGTAATATGTGTTTAATTGTTTGTGGTGTTGGCCTACATGGGAATTCAAGGTTGGTGCCTAATCTCCACTTGTAGTGGTTATCTCCAGTTTTGCCCTTCCTCTGTTTAGGGTTACCCAGTCCTTCCTGGTGAGGGTTATTCTACTAGGCAGGCCTTCGTTATGGCTGGGCAGCGCCTCATTGGATGGCCGTCGGTCACTTTCCAGTCACTTCTTTAGCCTATAAGCAGCTGCACAGATTGGTTCTAGTCCTTCCACTGTTGCAAAGCTTCTGCAAGATTTTAGTTTTCACTTTGCTTCTTGACGGTCGTGGAGTGGATGTGTAGAGTCTTCAATTTGTTTATGCTTTTCAGGTTTTGCTAGTGTTTCTCGTTAGATATGGGTTGGTGGGATACCCGCTGTTTTATATAAAGATGGTATAGGGTGCCAGTAACAATCCGACAAGACTTACTTAGCTCTGGGTCTACCTTATGCGCATGGCATGATCTTACAGCACTAGTGCACAGTACTTCGCATTAGAGTAATAAAGTGATATGGCTATCTGTCTCAGAGTCTCAGGGTCTGTTCCCCAGCTGGTATTGGCAAGTTTTTTGAGGAGATAGTTCCTAGTTGTTACTTTAAGTTTGTTTATATTTGTGTGCTCTTTAAAGGAGAGCTGCTGCCAAGGGTGACATCTAAGTAGACTGGGTAGGTGGTGATTTTCCTCTTCTTTGTCACCCCATTTGATCTTTAGGTTTCTGTTTTCCTAGTGATTTTTTCAGGTGGAAGGCACATACCTGTGTTTTTCTTGGATGATGGCGGAGTCCGATTGTTTGGAAATGCACATGTTGTGTGAATCTAAGAGCCTGCAGATGTTCTGTTACTGGAGTTGGTCATTTGTATATATGTTAAATAGCATTGGCGCCAGCACTGACCCTTGTGGAAGGACGTTGTTCTGTATCCTACATATATTTTTCCTGCCATACATTTCCACAAAGAATCACTGGTTGGCAAGCAGTGATTTAAAAATGTGGATTGTGCTAGTATTCTGTACAGTTTGAGCCAGCTTCATAAGAAGTGCTCTGTGGTTTACAGTGTCATAGGCTGTGATAAGGTCGACAAAGACTGTACCAGTGATTTGCTTCTTCTCAAACCCGTCCTCGATATATTGTCTTAGGTTCAATACCTGAATGCAGCAGGATCTACTTGGTTTAAAGCCAGCTTGGTTTGACTACTGTTGTTCTTCTACAGTTGGTTGGATACGGGCTAGGATCATTCGTTCGTATAATTTGAAAAGGATACACAGTAAGGATTGGCCGATAGCTTTTCGGAGATGATGGGTTTTTCCCTGGTTTCAGCAAGGCCACTACTCTCGCTCTTCTCCCAATCTTTGGGATTTGATTGGTCGTTGCATTTGATGTCTCCAAAATGTAAGGTAATTTTGGTTGTTATGCCATTAGGCCGGCCGCCTTCCCAGATTTGAGATACGTCATGGCAGCATTTAGTTCTTCTAAGCTGAACAGTTGGAAGTTGTCAACACTGTCTTGCATGATATGGTCCATGTTCTGTATTAATTTCTTAAGGTAACCCCGCTGCTTGTTGTGAGGCTTGCCATTCAGTATCAGTTGACGTGCAACCTGGTTAGAGGTTATGGCAGCTAATCTAGGTTGGGGATTCTTTTCAGAGTTCAGTTTATTGATGGTTGCCCAGGGCTTTTTGCTATTATGGGTCATGTCTATGAAAGTTATGGCTTCGTGCCAGATTTCTTTGGGTTCTTTTTTTTTTCGCTGCTGATTGAGGCCAAAAGGGCCTCTACAAGTTTCATGGTATTTTCAGCAAAGGGATCTTCGTTATAAGCCTGGGTGTACTCCATGTACTGCTCTTTTGATTGTTCGTTGATAAGTGGGATGTAGGTCTTCCAGCAATCTCCAGGGATGTGCTACTTTGAAACTTTCCAAACCAGTGATTGGAAGTTAGTGCTGTAGGACAGAACTGATATTGGTTATCCCAGTCTCCAGGTTTGACTCAATAACTTCCATTTTGCCTTGCACAAGTTGAATATGGGTCTAAGTTTATTTTGCTGATTCTGATAACAGGATTTTGTCAAATATTATTGGTCAGTGTTACGATTTTGGTATAGGGTTACCAATTGATTTTTCAACGTTATGGCAATGTCTCGATGAGGTAAATGGTAAGTCAGGGTTATATCTCCGTCTCCAGAGTGCACTCTGAAAGGATGCTTCATCCTTTGCATCATGTAGGAGTGTTAGTTCACGGGTTGCGGATCAGTACTTGACAACCTCGCAATCACCGTTTGCATGGCTGTAGCCACATGCGATGCAGTGGCTATTAAAGTCACCAATAATAAGACATACCTTGTTTCCTAGTTGGCGAGTTTGCGTTAATGTAAAGTTTGTTACTGGTAGTTAAACACTTGTGACGGTAATGTGTTTCGTGTCCACCTTGAGAATTTCCAGCCAGCCAACTGAGATGTCTTTGCAGTTCAGGATGATGGTTTATCCCTGACGATGACTGCACTTCCCTGGACTGGACTGGAGTGAGATATTACTAAGTGCATTGTGTGTCTCCTGCAGACAGTATACCGGCCCATACCTTGGAAAGAAGTTCTGATTTGGTCGCAGATATTCCTTTAGCATTGAAGCTTATGTTTCTGAATTTGGTCATCATCTTGTTCAGGGGTCGAGTGTTTATCCTTTTACCACCCCTTTACAGACTTGGCATTTGAGTTGCCTCAATGATCTCAGTTCTTCTCACGCCTGCACAGGAGAGATGACTCAGACTTTCACTTTGCCACTTCCTCGATTACTTCAATTCTCTACACAAGGGAGATTATTCAGACGCTCACTTCACTCCTGAAGTGCCTTGATCTTCTCAGTTCTCGCCACGGCAGAGATGATTCAGACTTTCACTTTGCCCTTTCCTCAATCATCTCAGCTCTCTCCAAAGGGGAGATGATTCAGACTTTCACTTTGCTCTTGAAGTGCTTCGAGCTTCTCAGTTCTCTCCAATGGGGAGATGATTCATACCTTCACTTCACTCCTGAAGTCCCTCGATCTTCTTAGTTCTCTCCACGGCGATGATGATTCAGACTTTCACCTAGCCCCTTCCTTGATCATCTCAGTTCTCTAAACAGGGGAGATGATTAAAACTTTCACTTCGCTCCTTAAGTTCCTCGATCTTCTCAGTACTTTCAACGTCGGAGATGATTCAGACTTTCACTTTACTCCTGAAGAGCCTCGATCATCTCAGTTCTCTCCAAAGGGAATATGATTGAGACTTTCACTTTGTTCCTGAAGTGCCTCGATCTTCTCATTTCTCTTCAATGGGGAGATGATTCAGCCATTTACTTCGACCCTGCCTTGATCATCTCAGTTCTCTCCAAAGGGGAGAGGATTCAGACTTTCACTTCACCCCTGCCTCGATCATCTCAATTCTCTCCAAAGGGGAGATGATTCAGACTTTCGCTTCACCCCTGCCTCGATCATCTCAATTCTCTCCAAAGCGAAGATGATTCAGACTTTCACTTTACTCATGAAGTGCCCTGATCTTCTCGGTTCTCTCCAAAGGGGAGTTGATTCAGATTTTCACTTCACCCCTGCCTCGATCATCTCAATTCTCTCCAAAGCGAAGATGATTCAGACTTTCACTTTACTCCTGAAGTGCCCTGATCTTCTCGGTTCTCTCCAAAGGGGAGTTGATTCAGATTTTCACTTCACCCCTGCCTCGATCATCTCAATTCTCTCCAAAGCGAAGATGATTCAGACTTTCACTTTACTCCTAAAATGCCCTGATCTTCTCGGTTCTCTCCAAAGGGGAGTTGATTCAGACTTCCACTTCGCTCCTGGAGTGCATCGATCTTCTCAGTTCTCTCCAAAGGAAAGGCAACAGTCTTTCACTTCGTGCCTGCACTGTAACAGAAACAGGGCCATCTTTCCTTCCAGCACACTACAGTCATTCATCATAATGCAGTCATGCGATGCAGACGTTATTAATTATGCGGGAATTCATAACAAAGGTTTGCTCATCTAGGACACTCTTGAACGAGATGTTTACTTTAACCCTGTTCTATTTCATTGTTATATCATAGTAAAGATGCTACTTTATGACAATGGTACACTGTTGAAAATTTACCGTAAAATGGTAAAAATCCTGAAATAATTGTTGCCAGGTATTTACAGTTTTAAAAATGGATATATTGACGTGAAGGAGTGATATTACGGTCACCAACCTGTAAACTATAATAACAAAGTATGGTAAGAATTACGGTAGCCTGTACCTTACTGAAATACGGCCGAGAATGGTATATTTTTATGGAAAAATTACCGATTAAAATTACGGTTTTTCTAACAGTGTATCAGATATATGGTGATCAGATCGAGTGATGATGTCATTCTATACCAAAGCTACTGACACATACAGTATACTAAAGGATATTTCAACCGCATAATATCGAATTCCGGAATTATCATAAATTTTATAAAATTATGTGAATTGTTTTAATGTTCATAGACAGTTTTGGTACCATTATAGAATAAAAATATCCATAAAAGGAGATGAAAAGGCACACAAGTGTGTGTTAGGAGTGATTTTTTTAGTAGTCTTGTGAGTAGTTGGAAAAGTGTATGGTAGAGTACTGATTAATAGGATTAAGGATAAAACAGAGAATGCAATCTTGGAAGTACAGGGTGGTTTTAGAAGAGGTAGGGGTTGTATGAATCAGATTTTTACAGTTAGGCAGATATGCGAGAAATATTTAGCAAAAGGTAAGGAGGTGTATGTTGCGTTTATGGATCTGGAGAAAGCATATGATAGAGTTGATAGGGAAGCAATGTGGGATGTGATGAGGTTATATGGAGTTGGTGGAAGGTTGTTGCAAGCAGTGAAAAGTTTATACAAAGGTAGTAAAGCATGTGTTAGAATAGGAAATGAAGTGAGTGATTGGTTTCCGGTGAGAGTGGGGCTGAGACAGGGATGTGTGATGTCGCCGTGGTTGTTTAACTTGTATGTTGATGGAGTGGTGAGAGAGGTGAATGCTCGAGTGCTTGGACGAGGATTAAAACTGGTAGGCGAGAATGACCATGAATGGGAGGTAAATCAGTTGCTGTTTGCGGATGATACTGTACTGGTAGCAGACACAGAAGAGAAGCTTGACCGACTAGTGACAGAATTTGGAAGGGTGTGTGAGAGAAGGAAGTTGAGAGTTAATGTGGGTAAGAGTAAGGTTATGAGATGTACGAGAA
>NC_090762.1:36150509-36153009 GCF_036898095.1 Palaemon carinicauda | reverse complement strand
ATTTATCCACTTGTGTTTTTATCAATTTTCAACTGTATGCTACTATAGAGTCTCCCCATTAGACTGTTTAATATTTATGTGGAAATTATGACAACAACGACAGTAAAAATGTCAATAGCATTTCCCAATCAAACAATGTTCTCTAGACGCCATGACAATTTTCAAGAGAACATATCTATCGAGAAATAAATGCACTTCGAGACGTTCCAGGAGTCTCTCTCTCTCTCTCTCTCTCTCTCTCTCTCTCTCTCTCTCTCTCTCTCTCTCTCTCTCTCTCCTTCCGGATACATTATGAGGCGATCGGTCACAAAGGGCGCTACTAGTCAGTGGCATCTGGCTCCGATAACTCAATCCTCACATGTAATGAAATCCCCCACCTGCAAAACATACGCCTCTCGAAAAGAAGGTCCTGGAAAGGGGGGAAGGGGAATAATACAAGGGGGATGTGAATGAGGTGAAGGGGGAAACGCAGGATGAGGAAAAAAGATGAAGGTAAGGTAGTAGAAGGAGAAGGATAAGAAGTTGAGATCATGGGGAGCGAAAATTTAAGAATATTCTTGGAGGAAAGTGATGGATGAAAGGAGAATGAATGACATAAGGAGGATGGGAATAATAAAGAAATATAATGAAAGAGAAAGAAAGGGATGAGAAGAGAAGAGAGAAGGAGGGGGGGGGGGTGCGAAGGAATATTAAAAGAACTTGATACTAAAAGACTTCACAATAATATGCGGAACTAAACTCTCACCAAGATGAACATACGGAAGAGGTTACCCGGATGGTGAGGGACTACGTCATACGTAACACAAATGGAAACTGTAACTCAGTGAACAAATAAAGAATCTTAAAAACGAAAGATTGAAGCTGAAGTAATTGCAGGCACAAACAAATTTAAAATCGAATGACAGACCTTAAAGAAATATAAAAGCAATTGTGAGAAACCATGTATATCTGCATTCGAATAGATTTTGAACGTTCATGGAATACGCTCTTGTTATGATATTCTAACCTAGCCATACAGTAAAGAAGAAAAGAATGGGGATTGAAAAGATACATTTATGCAGTATATACAGGTATATATACATATATGCACGCATTATATATATATATATATATATATATATATATATATATATATATATATATATATATATATATATATACACACACACACACACACACACACACATATATATATATATATATATATATATATATATATATATATATATATATATATATATATATATATATATATATATATAAATATCATCATCATCATTATCAACCGTTACTAGACCACTACAGAACAAAGGGCTCAGACATGTCCTTCCACTTGTCTGCTTATGGTCTTTCTGTACCAGTCCACGGCCGCAAACATTCTTAGCTCATCAATCCATCATCTTCTCTCCCTTCTTTTACAATATCTAAGGACCCATTCTGTTATTCCCAATGTTCATCTATTGTCTGTTATTCTCATTAAATATCTGCCCATGTCAATTTCTTTGTCTTATTTGTTGTTAGACTATTAACTCTCTCTCTCTCTCTCTCTCTCTCTCTCTCTCTCTCTCTCTCTCTCTCCTCTCTCTCTCTCTCTCATCATGGAGCTAAAATATCAGAAAGAGCAAGACGAAGTAGATTAATAGTGCCCAAAAACTATACCAGGAAAACTAAGGAGGGTACACAGGAAATTAATCCACTACGCACCAGCATCGATAACGCAGCGACTATTTTATGCGCGGCCAGCTCATCTAAGAAACATATCAGGAGTGAGCGTAGATGTGTTTAAGAATGAGCTCGATAAATACCCAAGATGCATCCCAGACCATCCAAGACTGGAAGATGCAAAATACACTGGAAGATGCATTAGCAACTCTCTGGTGGATATAAGAGGGGCCTCACATTGAGGGACCTGGGGGAACCCAAACATAGAATAAGCCAATAAGGTAAGTCTCTCTCTCTCTCTCTCTCTCTCTCTCTCTCTCTCTCTCTCTCTCTCTCTCTCTCTCTCTCTCTATATATATATATATATATATATATATATATATATATATGTATATATACATATATATACATATATGTATATATGTATATATATATATATATATATATATATATATATATATATATATATATATATATATATATATATATATATATATATATACATGAGTATTCTTGATGAAGGCACATGATAAAAAGATGATAAAAATCGAGTAATATGGAGATATTAAACACCCTTCGCTCTACTTCCTTACCTACAAATGAGCAAACCCATAAAGGAGTAACGACATGTGAATCAATTTTGGACGTCCTTGTGCATTCATATATGCATAAGAGCAGCCATCCGCGCGTGTGTTGTGTTCATAACTCCGAGAGCAATGGATTATTTTGCATAACAATTACAACTGAACGTTGAGTGCTCTGCAATAACTATTTTTAACCCGCAGAGCAGCCTACCAAAAGCCACGTCAAAACCTACTGGGCAAAGTACTGCTTCGGT
>NC_090762.1:36146933-36150009 GCF_036898095.1 Palaemon carinicauda | reverse complement strand
CTATGGCACTACCCAAGACTAGAAAACAAAGGTTTGGTTTTGGAGTGTTCTTCACCTAGAGGAGCTGCCTACCATAGCTAAAGTTTCTTCTCTTACCAAGTGAAAAGTAGCCAATGAACAATAACAGTTAAATATTTAACCCCTTCAGTGAAGAAGAATCTTTCGGTTTAAATCATAGTTATTTATACCAGAATAAAATGGAGAGGGGACTATTACGACTACTAATTCTATTATCCCACCACCACTACAACTACTATTACAACTACTAGAGTAGTAGTGGTACTAGTAATAGTATTCTTACCAAATATTACTTAAAGATTTTATTGCTCGAACCTTCTCCTTTAAATTATCTAATATCTTATGAAAAAAGAAAAAAAAATAGGAACTCCCTAAAATATATCAATGATAACCAGTCGCGACTGAGAGCGTGATATCATATAGATAAGGATAATTGGTATTAAAGCCTAATTACATTTCAATCCACCCAAGCTCCAATTAAGTTATCTTTAGTTATCTCTAAGTCCTATGCAGTATTGAATTTTGATATTCTATACAAAGACAGAGCTTTGATGGAGAGAGAGAGAGAGAGAGAGAGAGAGAGAGAGAGAGAGAGAGAGAGAGAGAGAGAGAGAGAGAGAGACCCTTATTGATTGTAAGTTATTGGACGTCACAACTAACATAGTTACTGTCGTCGGCTAGAGAGAGAGAGAGAGAGAGAGAGAGAGAGAGAGAGAGAGAGAGAGAGAGAGAGAGAGAGAGAGAGAGAGAGAGAGAGAGAGAATCTTCTGAAAAAAAACCACAAGAAACAAAAATCATAAAATACTGCATTTATTTTTTCTCTCCTAAAGATCACATCTTTGGCACATTTTTCCAAATATAGTTATTCTTCCCGTTAATACCATTGTCAAAATAAGGCAGTTATTAATATTCTTTTATTTCACAACTCTGCAACTCGGATATTCCTTTTAGCTCTGCTATGGCCAAATTCTTACACCTCGGGCCAGGCGAATGTCTGGGCTCCAAGCCAGACGTTGTTTACCAGTTCCATAATCTACGAGGAGTCAAATAAATTCAATAAACTGTTGACCGGCCAAGTTATTGCACCCTTCTGTCATTTGGAGTGGCTCTTACACTCGTGTTGATGGACCTTACTAGCCGACTCCAGGCGAGAAACTCGGATAATAGTTTACTATGCGCAGAAAATCATTTCCTCGTGAACGCTGATTTCGGCAGAGTGGTTTTTGAGGGGATGGCGATGAAGGTGAAAATGGAATATTTCTTCTATGATTAATAGAGCCAATCCATAAATGAACTAATCATCTACTGTTGTCTACTTATAATCCCATCATATAATTCTAAATAATAGAATTAGATCTCACATCTTACCGACTTCGGGAAAACTATTTTCCGAACTATATTTCTGCAAAAACAAAGAAATATGAAAAGTCCTCAGTATACTTACGACTGTGGTGCTCTATCTAACGCTAATCTTAAGGCAAAATGTACGCTAACAACGCCACTAATGAAGAACAATGTCGACAGCTCACAAAGTTAGATGCTTAACAACTAGGTCGAGCGGTGATCTGTGGAAAGAAAAATGCAGTCATAAGAATCGCTAATTAAACATTCAATGACGCAAGTTACACTGACAGTAATGAGGGATCAGGGTTTATGAAACGTATGCTGTTGTCTTAAAGCACTCCTTTTGTAAAAATGATTTTATTTATTACAGGAAATCTGTCTAATTCAGGATTTTTAATATAAATAGAAAAGCACGCCTACAGCAATTATATCTATTAATAACAATTATATGTACGAAATAAAATTGAGCAATGTAAGCTTTTTAACAAATAAGGATGTCATTTTCTTCACGACTTAACTGTCTTGAATAAAAAAATCCAAGACAAATTCAGTTTCAAACCCTGCGACCAAGAAAATTTCAATAACACACTTTTAAGGCTAATAATATTCCCTAGATTTTGCGCTCAAGTTGAACACACTGGAAAACATTATAGGATTCAAAAGACACGCAATGACATGTTTCTCCAAACAGTTTACCCGTAAACTTACGAGATGTTTCTCAGACCACATCATGTTCTTCAGCGAAAGGAAACTTCAACTCTTAGTTCCTTACCTGCCTCCAAACTCCCTAGGAGGAAACACCTCACCTGACATATCCCCCCCCCCCCACCCTCAGACCTACACCCGCTCCTCCTCCCTCAGCCAATCTCACAACAGAGGAGATAAAGCTTCTTCATTAGGAAACCGTTAATTAGCTCAACAATCGCTGTATGTCTTGTAAGGCAGGTATTTTGTTAACGAAGAAATTATGCTGAAAGGCCCAAGTGGCTTGTCACCCGAGTTCCTGGAAGAAAAAATCTCTCCTGAAGATGCTATTCCGACATTATACCCTTTTCGACATAGTCTAACGCCTGTGGGATTTCGTTTCAAATCCAATAACATTTGTTGCATTTCAGAAGAGAATGATTGCGCAAATTCTCTCTCTCTCTAATCATGCATTTGTATATGTGTGTATATGTCTGTGGTATTATATATATATATAAATATATATATATATATATATATATATATATATATATATATATATATATAGATAGATAGATAGATATATATAAATATATATATATATATAACATATATACATACACACACACACACATATATATATATATATATATATATATATATATATATATATATATATATATATATACATACACACATACACACACACATATATATATACATATATATATATACATATACACATATACACACACACACACACACACACACACATATATATATATATATATATATATATATATATATATATATATATATATATATATATATATATGTGTGTGTGTGTGTGTGTGTGTGTGAGTGCGTGTGTGTGTTTTGTGTGATGTGTGTGTCCTCATATAAGGAAATAGATACTCTCTCTCTCTCTCTCTCTCTCTCTCTCTCTCTCTCTCTCTCTCTCTCAGCTTTCTTGACAGATGGCCTGTCTCCTTTACGTTTGATAGATATTGCCTTGGAGTAGAGTTTTAAG
>NC_090762.1:36126933-36141933 GCF_036898095.1 Palaemon carinicauda | reverse complement strand
GTGTTGGACAAAGGTTTTATATCCGCATAGGAGGAAAACCAATGCAACATAGCTTGCATAAAGGAACAATTCTATTAGAATTATCCCAGATAAGGTACATAGAATGAATGCTCAATTATACCAATAAATGGACACAGGTGAAGGAGACGCAAGGTTCTCAAGAACCAGATTATTGACAGGCAATAAATAGACAGGTTAACCACAATTATATATATATATATAAGAAGAGGATAACCCAAAACTTTAAGCATAAGTATGATAGTAAACAGAGCTTGTTTGTCTGAAAGAAAAAACATTAGATGCCACTTTTAAGATACCGAGGTATCAAAGTCATAAAAGCCTGTATTACAAATCAATGACATTAGCGTTAGAAACGCTCGGCACACATGTCTGCACTTATGCTAGGTTCACCTTCGGAAATGGAACAGTCTGGATGGGCAACACAGTGCCCTCACTTAGTTTGTAGTACAGTATGTAACTACACACACACCCTGGAATTAATCGTCCCAATTAAGACCACTGTTCCTCGCAGAGTTAAACAGTAGGGTTAACACCGCGACCCACTGCTACCACAGATCTCTTTTAGTTCCTCTACTTGCTTCGCATAGTGGCGAAAGAACACTCTGGAAGACTTCCAGCCAGTGTATGAACGGAGATGTTCAAAATCCATACAATTAAAGAAATTTAAGAATGAGGCAACTTTCCTCGGATCGTGACCTGCGGGTGTATTGTCAGGATCCGCTCTGCGAATAAAATATGTGATTTTTGCTCTGAGTTGATTCAGAGATAAATTTGAGCCTGATGTTTCTCCCCTGAATAGTTGACCACCCTTGAAGTCTGAAGTTCTATGAAGATAGACCTTTAGGCATTCTACTGGACATAGAGATGCATCTTCTTTCAGAGGGCAGATTCTCCAGGGACCCCACCTGTTGGTGGGTAACTCATTCTTGGCGAGAAACGTAGGATCCGGAAACAGGTTCAGTTCTTCCCCATCCAGGAACTGAACACGACCTGCCTCTCTCGAGAGGCTACAATCTCACTAACCCTGGGCCCGGACGCGAGTGCAAAATAGGAAAATAACTTTTTGTGTCAAATCCTTTAACGCACACTCTTCATTGCTCAACAGAGAAGTGAAATGAAGAACTTGTCTAAAGACCATGAAATGGGCTTTGGAGGTGCTGAAGGTCTGAGCCTAGCAAAGGCTTTCGGGACTTTATTAAAGATCTCGTTACCTAGGTCGACCTGGAAGGCATATAGAGTGGGTCTTGTCAAAGCAGACTTACACGCTGAAATCGTGTTCGCTGCCAACCCTTGACCATGGAGGTGGGGAAAAAAGATAAGCAGAAGTCTGTCAAGATCTCCTGCGGAATCTTCGCCTTGACAAAAGGCCACCCATTTTCTCCAAGATGACTCATATTGCCTTCTAGTAGATTTGCATTTATATTCCTCAAGGAAGTCTATACTGGCTTTCGAAATCCCGAAACACTTTCTCACCGCTAGGGAGAGAAAATCATGAACTGCAGGGTCCGGGTTTTCTGTAATGAAGCGCAGACAGTTGACTTCTGGACTCGCTGGGTCAGAACTGGATCTGGTTGCGGTACAAACTTCAGCTACAGTTCCAATGCCAGGAGGAACCACACGCTGTTCGGCCACTTGTGGGCCACTATTGCCGCTACCCTTTGAAGGATCTCAGTTTGTTGAGGACCCTCAACAGAAGGTTGTGAGGAGGGAACAGATAAATCTTGGACCATCTGTTCCAGTCGAGGGACATCGCGTCCACTGCTTCCGCTAAGGGGTCCTCGTACAGGGCAAGTACAGGGGCAACTTCTTGTTGTCTTTCGTCGCAAAGAGGTCTATCTGCAGTTCTGGGACTGATTCAGAATGAAGGAGAATGATCCTGCGTCTAAGGACCATTCCGACTCTATCGGTGTGAACCTGGATAGAGCGTCCGCTGTCACATTGCGGACTCCTTGAAGGTGAACTGCCGACAGGTACCACTTCTTCTTTTCCGCCAATCGGAAGACGACCAACATCACCTGGTTGAGAGGTGGTGACCTTGATCCTTGTCGATTCAAGTATCTCACAACTACCTCGCTGTCTATTACCACTTTATGTGGAACGAATGACGCGGGGAGACTTTCTTTAAGGTAAGGAGCACTGCCCTATCTTCTAGAAAGTTTTATGAGAAAGGTCTTGAATAGCCTGGACCAAGTCCCCTGGACTTTTTTCCCGATGAGAGTGACCTCCCCATCCCTCCTTCGAGGCGTCTGAGTGAATCGTCACCGATGGGGGAGGTGGCTGAAGAAGAACCTGACTTCTTTAGATGTCTGGCTTGGGACCAAGGCCTGAGAAGAGTACTTAGCCGAAGCGGCTGGTCTTCTCAGATCTCTTCACGCGTTTGATGCATAACTTCTCCAAACTCCGATTGCATCCTTTAGCTGTGCTCTTAGCACTGGGTCTGTCACCGAAGCAAACTGGAGAGAGCGCAGTACTCTCTCCTGCTCGTGTCTTGATATCCTTTCGGAATCTTGAAGTCTCTTGACAGAACCCGCTATATCCTTCCTTTTCTTCGCCGGGGTGGAGAAATGGTGTGACAAAAGGTCCCAGTGGATCTTAGCCACTGGAACTTTTGAGATGGAGAAAGTCGAGACTTTTTCTGTTGATCTTGAAGCCTAGGTACTCTAGGAACTGGATCACTTGACTGGAAGCTTGCAAGCATTCTGTCTCGGATGCTGCCTACACCAACCAGTCGTCCAGGTAGGCTACTACCTGAATTCCCTTTAGGCGAAATTGTTTGAGAGCTACGCTCGCAAGCTTCGTAAAAATCCTTGGGGCTATGTTTAGCCCGAATGGCATGGCTCCGAAGGCGTATAGTCTTCGTTGTAGCCTGAACCCTAGGTAGGGGGAGAGTCGATGGCTAATTGGAATGTGCCAGTAGGCGTCTGACAAGTCTATAGAGACGGAATATGCCCTCTTGGGCAGTAAGGTCCTTATGTGTTGCAGTGTTAGCATTTTGAATTTGCAATTCACTATGAACTTGTTAAGTGGCGACAAGTCCAGAATGACCGTTCTTGAACGTACTCCTCCATAACGGGGGTGGAGTGTTGGAAAAACCGAAGATACGGGGGTGGAGTGCTGTACCAGCTCCCGCCCAGTCCATTCTTGAGTAGGCTGTGGGCCCAGGGATCGAAGGTCCACCGATCCCGAAATTTCAGAAGTCTCCCTCCTACAGGTATCACCTCACTTGGACTGCCGTCCTGAGGTCTTGCCTTCCTGACCACGACCACCCCTGAATCCCCTTCCCCTTGAGGGGCGTCTAGACGAGCCTCTGGCTGCTCCTCTAGGCTTTGCTCGAAAGGAAGTAGACTGCCCTTCGAACGCTGGGGTGAATGCCGTGGACTGTGTCGACACGGCCTGGGGTACCCACTGAAAGGTGGTCGGGGTTTGTGCCACGATCTGGGGCACTGGGGGCAATGGCAATTGCAGTTGCTGTTGCTGTCTAAGAGGCTTGGCTGGCCGAGACGGTAGCCTAGTCCTCATAGTCTTCCTCTTTGGTTGAGGACCCTCATCCGGGGAAGGCTTTCTTTTGATAGCCAGGCCCCACTTCTGGAGAAGGTTTCTATTCTCCAAGGCGGCTTTATCAACAACTTCTTTGACCAAGTCGGTAGGGAAAAAGGTCTTTTCACCAAATGTTGGAGGAGATTAGTTTCTTTAGCTCGTGCCTCACCGTAGCCGAGGTAAACACGAACTCCCTACAAGCTCTCCTTGCCTTGACGAAGCCATAAAGGTCTTTCGTCACTGTGGCCAGATGAGGCTTGGCCACTACCATGAACATTTCATGGACCTTGGGGTCACTTGCCATCGTCTCGAGAGTAGTCTGAAGAGACATTGAGGCAGTCAGTCTTTCTTTTGTATCGAACTCACTTCGCAAAAGAAAGTCAGACAGCTTAGGGAGGTCCTTGCCGAACTGACGTCCGGCAATATCAGCCTCCAACTTTTCCACTGAGAACGTAAGATGGACGTCCTTCCAGTCTTTGTGGTCCATAGGCAGGGCCAGCGACAAGGGTTTACACTCCTCTAGGGAGGGGCAAGACTTGCCGGCCTCGATTGCTTTTAGTACAGCCAGAAACCCTTTCTGTAAAAGGGGGAAGGCTCTAGTAGGCGAGGACACAAAGGAAGGGAGCTTCCTATTCAATGCAGCTACCTTTGAGTTAGAGAAGCCCCTCTCTTTCATCGAGGATGAAAGTAGAGCTTGAGCCTTAGCATGGTCCATCACTATGACCTCCTTCGGCTCTGTCTCCTCCTTTGAAGCTGGTTCCTTCCTCAGCCGGACATAACAGTCCGGATATGATGCCTTGCTGGGCCAGAATTCCACCCTCCAGGGGAATTGAGCCCAGCTTATCCGAGATGACGATCTTTCCAGTCGTCATCGGCATGTGCTCAGCATACCTCCATGGGTTAGCATCTGA
Source organism: Palaemon carinicauda (assembly GCF_036898095.1). Classification (NCBI taxonomy): domain Eukaryota; kingdom Metazoa; phylum Arthropoda; class Malacostraca; order Decapoda; family Palaemonidae; genus Palaemon; species Palaemon carinicauda. Next base: position 36,137,464 of record NC_090762.1, on the reverse strand, counting down.
GCACAAGGGAAGGTCTTTCACATTGAGCTTTTTCTGGGGCCCATGTGATTCTGCAAGGTACTGCATTCGCAGTTCCATTGCAGCCGCCTTCTCCTGATTCTCCTTCTGCATTTGTTGGATCATTCCAACAATAGAAGAGAGGGCCTGTCCCAGCTCTACTGGGAGACCGGCCGATGTAGAGGGGCTTGAACTTCATCCTGGGCTTCTGCCAGGAGGTCTTCCTCCTGACACCCGTCCACATCAGACATCCTGTCATTTAGCTGGATGTCTTGCATCGCGACCGCGACTTCAGCATCCACCTGGATCTGAACTTAGGGGATCTCCTCTTGAGGGTGGGGAATCACTGCATCAGCTGATGCCTTAGGGAAAAGATACGCCCTCATCTTCTCACTTGGAAGATAAGGGCCAGAAGTGTTCTTTTGGAAGCCCCTTACCCAGGTACGAAGCTTCTTCCTAGCTATTTAAATGTCTCATTAATCAGGTTAGTGCACACAGTACATACCTGAGGGTCCCAATACCGGAGATCATCCTTGGAGACAGCGTATGCTGCGTGTCTCCTACAAAACTCATGTCCGCAGAGGTTCTTGCTGCTGACATTGCAGAAAGCACTTCCCCATTTCGGAGTGTCCTTCTGTAAAGAGAAGAAATTTCCATGAGTATCAAGTGAACTATGTATCACTGGATATGCATAGTATAGCATAACAATTCAGAAAGGAAAGACACACACTTGTGTTTCCCTCACAACCCATTGTTGCAGCCTTCCAGATAATAAAATAAAAAATGGTTTATCTCTTCTAGAGTAACCAATGCAAGGTTTCCAGAGGAAACAGGTGGAGCTCACACCTAAGCAATGATTTTAAAATCCTGGATAATAGACAGGGAAGAACTCAGCTTCCTATCTGAGGGCAACAGCAAAGGGATGTGCAAGAAAACACAATAGTGTTAGAAGATACAGTGCTGTACCAAAACCTTTACTATGGTTTTCTTCTTACTGTATATGCTATACAGAAGAATACTAGTACAGTATAGGGGGATGTGTGCCGGCCTGCCTTTGCCGGCCGGCACACACCACAACTAGCTTTAAAGTATACTACTTAACAGCTATAGGGCGGCAGCACTCTGGTTCAAATGCCTGTGCCGGTCGGCAGCAACTCCCGGCCGGTAACAGCCAGTGTTGGCCGGCAATGGCTGGCGGCCAGCAACTACACAAGGTAGTACCCAGCTGCCGGCCACACTCTTGGTGACCGGCAGACAAGGACTGACATAAGCCGGCCGGCAAAGGTACAAGACCGATGCCAGCCGGCAGCAAAAGAACCAGAGGACTACACCTGCCCGGCTGCCGGCCTCATAGGCCGGCAGCCGGGACAGGTACAGCACTAGAAGAAAAATAGAATGGATGCCGGGATAAGAGTGTACACAACCTCCAAGCCCGGCAACCGAAAGAGTGCATATAAGGAAGGGGAGAAACTAATTCAGGCTTCCTTGACCAATGCCGTCCGGCTCTGCCGGCAGGCATGGATGAGGGACCAAGAGAGGTCCGGGCAGCACTCGAAAACATAAGACCCTTGCCGGCCAGCAGCTCTGCCGGCCGGCAATGGGCTGAGTCAATTCCACATCCCAACCTATACTAGGTCCAGAAGTAGAACGACGTACAGTACAGTAAGACCCCTGCCGGCCAGCTCTGCCGGCCGGCAAGGTACAGTACAGTAATGGCTAGGCCATTACGGAGATAGAGGGGGAAGGGACAAGAGGGTCCTGCCAACCTTGCTTTAGTGACAGATCACCCGCAGCCAAGAAACTTATCTTAGCCTAAGGGAGATCTAAGGGGAAAGGCCAGCAATACTTGCCAGCTTCCAGAGCACCAAAGCAAGGAAGGCGTTGCTACTCCCAAGGGAAGAACTTATCCTCCCCCGAGAACAGCAACAGGACTAGTCTGGTAGATCACAAAAGAAGGAATCATAACTACAGAAACCTTCGGTAGTGACCTAAGGGAGCTAAGCTCCCTTTGTATGTGTTAGGTCAGCGAGGGGGACTCAGCCCCAAGCCAGACAACACAGACTCAGACTAAAAACTCTGTTGTTCTGTCCCTCTTGAACCATAACTACAGGAACAGGAAGGTACAGTAACACCCTAGTATAGTTTTATCGAAAATGAATTCGGAAAAAACCACTTAGGGATAAGCCTAAGGCTTAAACAGAGGGAAAGGGATTGCATACCTTCTCCGAAGAAAAGAAAGCAACCGGGGAGTATGATAAAGTATACTAAGGCTCCATAAGCAATTAGCCTAGGCACCAAGAGAATCGATTACCTAATTCACCGAAACTCACACGTATACAATCTTGGAAATATTCCACACAGTCTAAAATGTATAAAATATAGCCTAAAGCTTCAATAAAATTTTAATTACACTCGGAAAAACCAAAATCATGCATGAAGTACTAGGACCAAACGACTAGGCTACATGGCCTAGCGTAGGCAAGAATGGCGAATACTTCGCCAAATAATACTAAGCACGAAAGGAAATCCTATGTAATGCTAAATAGCTAAAATTTATTAAAGCAAAACAACCAGGAATGTCGCTCTGACTAACTAATTTATACCTAGCGAGCGACAGTGTCCAGGACACCTCTGGTAGGCTACGGCTCTTGTATCAAAGATTAATCCTATTAATCACTCAAAATTTTACCAAGAGCCTACATTTATACATAACAGACACTATACTCAACTTATCAGAGGCCGACGAAGACGAAGAAGCCATGAAAAGTCGAATAAATCCAAGATTTGCGAGAAAAACAGGAAAAAACACCGAGTTGTTAAGCTACGCAAAAAGGAATACAGATGGCGCCAGGATTGGCGCCAGGCACGCATACGAATCGGGGGATAGGGAAGCCTTGGGAGCGGCTCCCCCTTTTTCTTTCCCGAATTCGTATCTCGTCAATCACCTCCTACGAGACGAAATCTCTGTCCAGGATGTAGATTGCCATGTGACGTGTCTAGAATACGTCCTCTGATATGTCGCGATATCCCTTTCACGAGGGATACTCGCTCCAGGAGTTAGAATTCTGGTACCTTAAAGTAAATTCTCTGGGAATATCGCCGTAGTTGTAATATACCCTAGGAAGCTACCCTATAGGAACTTCCATCAGGACGACATGGCTTGAGCCCAAATATATATATATATATATATATATATATATATATATATTGGTCCTAATTAACTTCTTGCACCTTCAAAAGCATTCTAGAACATATAATCTGAGTTGATAGCAGCTCGCTCGCGCGCTCTCTCTCTCTCTCTCTCTCTCTCTCTCTCTCTCTCTCTCTCTCTCTCTCTCTTAGTATTTCTTTACCTTGTCCATCTATAAGCCATTTACTCAAGCCCGAGCGTCGAGTGCCAATAACATGGAAGTTGCTATTAGAAACCAACAACCAATGGATGACGTCCTTCATCAACAGAACCGCTGTCACGGGGGCAAACTTTATGACAGGAGTAACGTTTATATATAGCCATTACCGGGAAATCAGAAAACGTTCTTAATTTCGGACGAACAAATGACATCGTTGTTCATGAGAGAATTGGCCTGTTAGGGGGGAAGGTAGTTATTCTCGAGGGGCTACTGAGAAACGTAGGTTATCTATACACCCAAAGATTGATGTTAATATGTCTGTCAATATGATGATGTGATACATCTACGTTAGAAGCGACATAATAGGATAGGTTTGATTAAAAGACCTTTCTTGATCTGTCATTGACTTAATTCTTAACTCCGCCAACGAAGTTGGAAGGAGGTTATGTTTCAGCCCCTATTTGGGTGTATGTGTGTTTGTTAGTGAATGGCTTCCTGGCAACAATTTTGATCGTAGAGTAATGAAACTTGCAGGGTTTAAGTGTTATATAAACAACTGGAACTTATTAAATCTAATAAGGTCATGGTCAAAGCTCTAGGTCAAGTTGTATCTGTGTGCCGGTGAGTGATTACACTTGTGCGTCCCTAAAAATATCCTGATTTAACGCGGATAACAAAAGGCTATCGAGTGCAATACAGCTACAAGTTTTCGTGAATAGTTGGTGATTAGTTTGAGGTCATAAAAGTGGGACAAAACGTCGGCATAGAATAGTTATCTTGTGAATTATGATGCCATCCAACAACATACTTATGAAGAAAAAAATTATCAGATGGAAACAAATAATAGACCCAAGAGACTCTACCCGGACCCTCATACTTTTAGGGAAGAGCAAGAACAAGAAAAAAAAAAAGAAAAGAAAGATATAGTCTGCAATTTGCTGAAAAGAGGGAATTGCAAATTTGGCGAAAGATGCTACTACAAGCAACCAAAGATATGCCATAATTATGAAATAAATGGTAAATGTGCGTATTTAGACGGATATGGAGACGAATGCAGAGATCTCCATCCAAAAATATGCAAAAACCTAAAAGAAGTTAAAGGATGCAGTTTAAACAAAAAAAATGTCGATATATGCATCCTGCAACCATGAATGAAAGTAAGAAAACTCAGCAAACTGAAAAGAAAAATGAAAGGAAAAATGAAACAAAAAAAGAAACAAAAAAAAAAGAAACAAAAAAGCAGGCCGTGTATATACCGCGCTATGAACCAAAAGCCCCAAGATATGAGACCTTTCAACCCAAATATGCACATTTAGAGCCCAACTACAAAGAATGCATCTATAATGCCAGGGGTTGGTGCAGATATGGGGATAATTGCAGGTATACACACAAAAATAAACATGAAGGCCAAAGAGCAAATATACTGTAATAGAAAAGTTGGATTTTTTAATGTCAGAATTCCGGGAAATGAAGAAAAGAACATCATATCAGAACAGGAAGGAAGCATGGGAGAATCCATATTATTACCAATATTAAATAATGGGGATGAAACACAAACCATAATAGTGATGAATGCACAGGGTTTAGTCACGAGTAACTCTAAAAGGAAAATAGAGTTCTTAGAAGAACTAACCCAAATTGAAAAGATAGATATATTAAATATAAGTGAAACATGGTATTCCCAAGAGACTGGTAGTGATGACCAGATAAAGGGTTTCCAAACTTATAGATCAGACAGAAAAAATAGGAATCAAGGGGGAACCGCAATATATGGAAGAAACATAAATCAAGGAAAAGTCTGTGAAAAATACAGCAACACAGAATGTGAATTGATTGCGGTAGAGTTTGAATTTGAAAAACTAGTGAATATTGTAGTTTACAGACCCCCAAATACTAAGGAGTTTGACATAATAATAGAAAAAATAGATGATATATGTAGAAACCATAAAGGCTGGAATATGCTCCTATCCGGAGATTTTAACTTTCCTTTCGTGGATTGGAAAGAATGGATAGAAGAAAGTGGTTGTATGTATACATACAAAAAAGATAGTAATAGTAGCGCAAAAGATATGAGGCAATTTGAAAAGCTTCAAGATATGCTATTAGAACATAATATGCAACAAATAAAGCACATTCCAACAAAAAAGGAAAATGTCCTAGATCTAGTATTTGTGAATGAGGTGAATTATGTTAAAGAAATAATAGTGTATAACACGGGAATTTCAGACCACAATGTCATAGAATTGATAGTCCATTCCAAAGCAAGTGATCGCAGAATTAATCAAAGCACAAAACTTTGGGAAGGATATGGAAAATATATTTTTTACAGTAAGAATATAAAATGGTCAGAAATAAATGAAGAACTGAATAAAGAATGGAAAAATGTATTTGTAAGTGATAATATATAGGTAAATACGGACATACCGTACAAAATACTGGAGAAAATTGTTGAAAAATATGTACCGAAAAAAACAATAAACAAAAGACGTGCATACCAAGAGACAAAAGGATCTTATTTCAGAAAATTAGAAAGTGGAAGAAAAATCTTGCAAAAGAAAAAAATGTGTGGAAAATGATGGAAATAAAATGTAAGATAGAAAATGCAGAACAAAAGATTATACAGTCGAAAGAAAATGAAAAAAGGGACTTAGAAGAAAGGACACTTCAAAATATAAAAAGAAACCCCAAAGTACTTTACTCCTATGCAAAAAAGATGAATAAAGGGAGAATAGAAATAGGCCCTCTAAGAATTGAAGGACGGCTAACGAATGAAAAAAAGGAAATATGCAACATATTAGCAGAAAAATATAGGAGTGAGTTCACGGCAAGAATTGCGAATGAGAATAATGAAACAGAAATGAGAGAAAAAAATGTTGAATATCTAACGGATATATATATTAATGAAGCAGATATTGTCAAAGCTATAAACGAAATTAAAAATGGATCGGCAGCCGGACCAGATGGAGTTCCAGCGATTTTGTTAAAAAAAACTGCAAACACTATCGCGAAGCCGCTTGCAATACTGCTAAGACAAAGTGTAGATATGAGCGAGATATATGTTAAACACAAATTACCTTATATAACCCCTATCTTCAAAAGTGGATCAAGACTAGAGGCAAGCAATTATAGACCTGTAAGTCTAACATCACATATTATGAAAGTGTATGAGAGGGTAATAAAAAAGAAAATAATCAACCATTTGGTTAAAAATAATTTGTTTAACGAAGGGCAACACGGTTTTTTACCTGGAAAAAGTACACAGACCCAACTGATAGCACACTACGAAAACATATACAAAAATATGATAAATGAAAAAGACACAGATGTGATCTATCTAGATTTTGCAAAAGCCTTTGACAAGGTAGACCATAATATATTAGAGAAAAAATGAGAGAGCATAATATTGTGGGAAAGATAGGAAAATGGGTAAAAGAATTCCTGCAAAACAGAAAACAGATAGTGATTGCAAATGACGAGAAATCAGATGAAGCCCAGGTAATATCTGGCGTGCCACAAGGTACGGTATTAGCTGCACTGCTGTTTGTTATTATGATCTCAGACATAGACTGTGATATTGAAAACTCCGTAGTGAGAAGTTTCGCCGATGACACAAGAATAAGTAGAGAAATTACTTGTGATGAAGATAGGAACTCACTACAAAGAGATCTAAACAAAATATATGAATGGGCGGAGATAAATAGGATGGTATTTAACTTCGATAAATTCGAATCAATAAAGTATGGAAACAGAGAAGGAATGGTATATGCATACAAGGGACCTCATAATGAGACAATCACAAACAAGGAAACAATTAAAGACCTTGGTGTAATGTTAAATAGGAATATGTTATGCAACGACCAAATAGCAACACTGTTGGCTAAATGTAAAGCAAAAATGGGAATGTTATTCAGACACTTTAAAACAAGAAAAGCTGAACACATGATTATGCTTTACAAAACTTATGTACGTAGTACACTCGAGTACTGCAATGTGATATGGTACCCACACTACCAAAAGGATATTGCACAAATAGAGAGTGTACAAAGGTCCTATACTGCTAGAATAGAAGAAGTTGAGGACCTTGACTACTGGGAAAGACTGCAATTTTTAAAACTATACAGTCTAGAAAGGAGAAGAGAACGCTACATGATAATACAAGCATGGAAGCAAATAGAAGGAATTACTAAAAACATCATGGAGCTAAATATATCAGAAAGAGCAAGCAGAGGTAGATTAATAGTGCCAAAAATATTCCAGGTAAACTAAGAAAGGCCCACAGGACATTAATCCACTACGCACCAGCATCGATAATGCAGCGACTATTTAATGTGCTGCCAGCTCATCTAAGAAACATATCAGGAGTGAGCGTAGATGTGTTTAAGAACAAGCTCGATAAATACCTAAGATGCATCCCAGACCATCCAAGACTGGAAGATGCAAAATACACCGGAAGATACATTAGCAACTCTCTGGTGGATATACGAGGTGCCTCACACTGAGGGACCTGGGGAACCCACACAAAAAATAAGGCAATAAGGCAATAAGGCAAGCAAAATGTCCATTTCACGCAATCAACGATAAGTTTGAACATTGCTGTCACAGAGACTTCAAACGTGGTTCATGTTTGAATGTATGAAAATCCACGCAAATTAATATATGTTAAGGTCAAAGGTCAAGCTTAAGGAATAAGCTGCCGCGGCGGAGTTCTGCACTCTAATGGGCGTCCCTCTTCTCTGTTAAGTATTCACCCAATAAACATAAATTATTAGATACAATTCTCACGTCCTTATAAGAGTTTACAGTACTATATCACTTTTCAATTAAGTAGTCTAGAACAACCAATTTAAAGGCTCTGGACACCTTTTAGAAAATAAATTATAACTTATTTTCTAACGAAAAGGACAAAGTTTTTCTATTTAGTCGCGAAAATGCTTAAGACAGACTTTTATCAAGAATAAGCCGTTGTCAGTAGACAATTTTCGTGTTCAACATATAAATAGACACAAAATCTATTTTCATAATCCCAACCTTAATTTCATTTATCTAAATTATGGAAGGATTGAAAAATCCTATTACTTTGGAAAATCCTATACAAATGATAAAAAATAGGTTATTAATCCTAATTGATTAAGACCCTATAATTTAGAAACAATCTTGGAGCATTTGTCATTTAAAAATTAGTTTTGTGTCATGAATAAATTAAAAAAGAGGACATAATTTAGTAACCTAAAACAGCTAAATAATAATACTTTATTTGTTAAGAAAAATTTTAATGAAACGTGAGATCATTAGGGGAAAAATTACAGCATTTCGTATTCAAATACATGTTAAAGTCTATTAATCTATAAAATATTAATAACATTAATGTAAAAAAAAAGAATAAAAACAGCCTGGTCACAAAGGCGACAGAGTAATGAAACGCGAATCTATTATACCGTAGAGTTTAATGAAATACTTTATACTTAATATTGTTCTCTCCATTAAGGCCGAGCTTTGCGAGATATAAATAACTTAACGGAAAATATAAACTTATAAACATACGTCATCTTATCACTTACTAATCTGTATTTCTACATGAAAACAATTAAGAAAATTTTCTATTTTTCGTTCTAAATTTCGATAAATTTATTGGAAATTTTGGCTAAATCTCAATAATACCGGAAATATAACTTCAAGAATTTCTTTCCACACAAAATATACCGTCTATGTTTACTAAAATAAATACAGGACTACAAGGACTTGTAACTGGCGAAGGGGGTCTATCTTTTAAACAGAAATTTCAAGGCAAACTTACGGGATACAATTTCTCGTGCTTAAGGCTATTAAGATTCTCATATCACTTACGTTTATGTTTAGCCTATAGAATTAAAATTACCATTGTGTTATCACATATACAAAATCATAATCATAGCGATAAAGGATATTAAAATCACAACGAAATAAAGTATATCGTCAGTAAATAGATTCTTTTTTATCTATTTTTGTTATTTCATAAATTTTTTTTAAGGTATAAGAAAACGTTACAGTGAGAAAATAAAACAGAACAATCCTCCCATAAATAAATAAAAAAACATAAACAATATAAAAATGTTTTTTCCCCAAAGAAATAAAAACGTTACAGTGAGAATATAAAACAGAATAATCCTCCCGTAAATAAATAAAAAAAAGTAAACATTATGAAATTTTTTTTTCTATGATATAAAAACGTTACAGTGAGAATATAAAACAGACCAATTCTCCCATAAATAAATAAAAAAAACTGAAAACTATATAAACATTTTCAAGGATATAAAAACGCTACAGTGAGAATATAAAACAGAATAATCCTCTCATAAATAAATAAAAGTAAACAATATAAAAATGTTTTTTTTTTTTCTGAGGATATAAAAACGTTAAAGTGAGAATATAAAACAGAACAATCCTCCCATAAATTAAAAAAACTGAAAACTATATAAACATTTTTCAAGGATATAAAAACGTTACAGTGAGAATATAAAACAGAACAATCCTCCCATAAATTAAAAAAACTGAAAACTATATAAACATTTTTCAAGGATATAAAAAACGTAACATTGAAATTATAAAACAGAACAATATTCCCATAGAAAAAATGAAAATTATATCGCATACCAAATAAACGTCAGAAACAGCCCAAAGTATTCACATAAGAAAACTGGTTTCCTACGAAGTCCCACAGTAAGGACGAGAAAGAAAACTTGTCTTTGGCTACATACTGTAAATATAAAAACAGGGGACTGACATGACATAAAAAGGCATCGACCATAAAGAAGCAGGTAATGAAATTTGAAAGTAAAGAAAGTTTACGTAAAACTTCTTTACTGACCTTCATAAATCCTACAAACTCTCTCTCTCTCTCTCTCTCTCTCTCTCTCTCTCTCTCTCTCTCTCTCTCTCTCTCTCTCCTCTATACAAGCTGACAGAGACTAAGTTGGACATCCATTATTCCAATGGGTAGCAGTCACTTTTACTTCCACACTAACGGGTGTGATCTTACCTGTAAAAGAGAGAGAGAGAGAGAGAGAGAGAGAGAGAGAGAGAGAGAGAGAGAGAGAGAGAGAGAGAGAGAGAGAGAGAGAGAGAGAGAGAGAGAGAGGTGGGGGTTTACATAAAACTTCAAATAAAAGAATATATATTTTTGGAAGGCTAACAGGAAAGAAAGGAAT
>NC_090762.1:36116933-36121933 GCF_036898095.1 Palaemon carinicauda | reverse complement strand
ACCGCAGTGGAAAATTCTTAGTGAAGATTTATAATACAGCCACTTCAACAATTTGATCAAAATTAACTTGTGAAAGCACAAAACAAGAGTATTGAGTTTTCCGTATAACGAAAAAAAGTATTTGTAATCAATTATATAAAAATCAGAAAGAAGAACTTGATTAAATATTATTCATTAAAGCACAAAAATAGAGTGCTGAGTTTCCTGTATCACGAAAAAAAGCACAAAACAAGAGTATTGAGTTTTCCGTATCACGAAAAAAAATATTTGTAATCAATTATATAAAAATCAGAAAGATTTCTCCTATTGAAGCACAAAACAAGAGTATTGAGTTGTCCGTAACACGAAAAAAATGTATTTGCCATTAATTAAATAAAAATTCAGAAAGAAGAATTTGATTAAAAATTACATATTAAAGCACAAAACAAGAATAATGAGTTTCCAGTATCATGAAAAAAAGTATATGCCATCAACGAAATATAAACCATAAAGAAGAATTTCATCGAAATGAACTTATTGAAGCACAAAACAAGAGTACAGATATAAAAAGGATTTGCCATCAATTAAATAAAAATAAGAAAGAAGAATAAATAAACATGTTATTCAGTTACCTTCATGGGAAGACCGACCGGCCTACTGGAGGAATCTGAAAAGAAATGATAACAATGAAAAACAAGTTTTTAACAAAGAAACTAACAATAGTAACATTCAATATAAATAAAATGGGGCTGTATCATTTTAGACGACTGCATCCAGACGACCATATATCCTCTCCTTTCCCCCAGTAATGTTACATATGACCCATGTACCCCGAAGGGAAAGCAATAAGGAAAAGTGTTGAACATTATAACAACTACCGACGCGTAGCGAAGAAAGCCAAGTGCCACTTATTACAATTTGTGACGAATGTGTCTGGCATACTGTCTCCCATGTCCCATTGTGAACGGTGTTGAGTATAACATGTGTATGATTGATACAGTAAATGTCTCCCATGTCCCATTGTGAACGGTGTTGAGTATAACATGTGTATGATTGATGCAGTAAATGTCTCCCAGGTCCCATTGTGAACGGTGTTGAGTATAACATGTGTATGATTGATGCAGTAAATGTCTCCCAGGTCCCACTGTGAACGGTGTTGAGTATAACATGTGTATGATTGATGCAGTAAATGTCTCCCAGGTCCCATTGTGAACGGTGTTGAGTATAACATGTGTATGATTGATGCAGTAAATGTCTCCCAGGTCCCATTGTGAACGGCGTTGGGTATAACATGCGTGTGACTGATGCAGTAAATGTCTCCCAGGTCCCATTGTGAACGGCGTTGGGTATAACATGCGTGTGACTGATGCAGTAAATGTCTCCCATGTCCCATTGTGAACGGTGTTGAGTATAACATGCGTGTGACTGATGCAGTAAATGTCTCCCATGTCCCATTGTGAACGGCGTTGGGTATAACATGCGTGTGACTGATGCAGTAAATGTCTCCCAGGTCCCATTGTGAACGGCGTTGGGTATAACATGCGTGTGACTGATGCAGTAAATGTCTCCCAGGTCCCATTGTGAACGGCGTTGGGTATAACATGCGTGTGACTGATGCAGTAAATGTCTCCCATGTCCCATTGTGAACGGTGTTGGGTATAACATGCGTGTGACTGATGCAGTAAATGTCTCCCATGTCCCATTGTGAACGGCGTTGGGTATAACATGCGTGTGACTGATGCAGTAAATGTCTCCCAGGTCCCATTGTGAACGGCGTTGGGTATAACATGCGTGTGGCTGATGCAGTAAATGTCTCCCAGGTCCCATTGTGAACGGCGTTGGGTATAACATGCGTGTGGCTGATGCAGTAAATGTCTCCCAGGTCCCATTGTGAACGGCGTTGGGTATAACATGCGTGTGGCTGATGCAGTAAATGTCTCCCAGGTCCCATTGTGAACGGCGTTGGGTATAACATGCGTGTGGCTGATGCAGTAAATGTCTCCCAGGTCCCATTGTGAACGGCGTTGAGTATAACATGCGTGTGACTGATGCAGTAAATGTCTCCCAGGTCCCATTGTGAACGGCGTTGAGTATAACATGCGTGTGACTGATGCAGTAAATGTCTCCCAGGTCCCATTGTGAACGGCGTTGAGTATAACATGCGTGTGACTGATGCAGTAAATGTCTCCCAGGTCCCATTGTGAACGGCGTTGAGTATAACATGCGTGTGACTGATGCAGTAAATGTCTCCCAGGTCCCATTGTGAACGGCGTTGAGTATAACATGCGTGTGACTGATGCAGTAAATGTCTCCCAGGTCCCATTGTGAACGGCGTTGAGTATAACATGCGTGTGACTGATGCAGTAAATGTCTCCCAGGTCCCATTGTGAACGGCGTTGAGTATAACATGCGTGTGACTGATGCAGTAAATGTCTCCCAGGTCCCATTGTGAACGGCGTTGAGTATAACATGCGTGTGACTGATGCAGTAAATGTCTCCCAGGTCCCATTGTGAACGGCGTTGGGTATAACATGCGTGTGACTGATGCAGTAAATGTCTCCCATGTCCCATTGTGAACGGCGTTGGGTATAACATGCGTGTGACTGATGCAGTAAATGTCTCCCATGTCCCATTGTGAACGGCGTTGGGTATAACATGCGTGTGACTGATGCAGTAAATGTCTCCCAGGTCCCATTGTGAACGGCGTTGGGTATAACATGCGTGTGGCTGATGCAGTAAATGTCTCCCAGGTCCCATTGTGAACGGCGTTGGGTATAACATGCGTGTGGCTGATGCAGTAAATGTCTCCCAGGTCCCATTGTGAACGGCGTTGGGTATAACATGCGTGTGGCTGATGCAGTAAATGTCTCCCAGGTCCCATTGTGAACGGCGTTGGGTATAACATGCGTGTGGCTGATGCAGTAAATGTCTCCCAGGTCCCATTGTGAACGGCGTTGGGTATAACATGCGTGTGGCTGATGCAGTAAATGTCTCCCAGGTCCCATTGTGAACGGCGTTGGGTATAACATGCGTGTGGCTGATGCAGTAAATGTCTCCCATGTCCCATTGTGAACGGCGTTGAGTATAACATGCGTGTGACTGATGCAGTAAATGTCTCCCAGGTCCCATTGTGAACGGTGTTGAGTATAACATGCGTGTGACTGATGCAGTAAATGTCTCCCAGGTCCCATTGTGAACGGCGTTGAGTATAACATGCGTGTGACTGATGCAGTAAATGTCTCCCATGTCCCATTGTGAACGGCGTTGAGTATAACATGCGTGTGACTGATGCAGTAAATGTCTCCCATGTCCCATTGTGAACGGCGTTGAGTATAACATGCGTGTGACTGATGCAGTAAATGTCTCCCATGTCCCATTGTGAACGGCGTTGAGTATAACATGCGTGTGACTGATGCAGTAAATGTCTCCCAGGTCCCATTGTGAACGGCGTTGAGTATAACATGCGTGTGACTGATGCAGTAAATGTCTCCCAGGTCCCATTGTGAACGGTGTTGAGTATAACATGCGTATGATTGATGCAGTAAATGTCTCCCATGTCCCATTGTGAACGGCGTTGAGTATAACATGCGTGTGACTGATGCAGTAAATGTCTCCCATGTCCATTGTGAACGGTGTTGAGTATAACATGCGTATGATTGATGCAGTAAATGTCTCCCATGTCCCATTGTGAACGGTGTTGAGTATAACATGCGTATGATTGATGCAGTAAATGTTACCGTATTCTTAATAGAATGTATTCTGACTGACGTGGCACCTTTAATGGAAATGACCTGTAAGCCCGTATTTGCGAAGAAAATTGAAGATAAAAAATGGATAATTGGAAAATAGAACACCAACATGGGAGATATCACCAGGTTCACCACTGAACTTACTTTCTTAAGCGGTGGAAAAAAAACCCTATTTTATAAAGAAGTAGGCAAAATATAGTGAATAAAGATTAAAAACTGATAATTCAAAAGTAGAACACCACCATATGAATGGCTACCAGCTTCGCCCTAGAACCTTTCTTAGGTGATGGAAAAACCTATTTTAAAGGGGTGTAGGTTGAAAAAAATCTAGTCAGGAGATGTAAAATACTTTACGAAAACGACAGGTTTTAACTGAAACCAGCTGGTGCGCTGTAGGAATACCGGCCTATATCTTCCATAATTCCTCCTGTAGCAGGAACTTCTACTTCTAACATCGAATTTCGATTCTATTCCTCTCCTGGGTTACTTTTATTTTCCATGATTGGGTTACACTGGACCATGGGGCTGACTCATATATCAATATGGAAATCAATACAATGTTCCAAAACCTTTATCATAATCACAAACAGTTTTTAAAAAGATAATTTCACTAATAGTGAACACACCTTTACTTTTCCCTAAATTATTTCAATTATAATAGGAAGTTCCGATACCTTTATCATAAGCACAACCTGTTTGAAAAAGATAATTCAAGTAATAGTGAATAAACTTTTACTTTTCCCTAAATCATTTCAATTACAAAAGGACGTTCCAATACCTTTATCATAAGCACAACCTGTTTGAAAAAGATAATTCCAGTAATAGTGAATAAACTTTTACTTTTCCCTAAATCATTTCAATTACAAAAGGACGTTCCAATACCTTTTCATAAGCACAACCTGTTTGAAAAAGATAGTTCCAGTAATAGTGAATAAACTTTTACTTTTCCCTAAATCATTTCAATTACAAAAGGACGTTCCAATACTTTATCATAAGCACAACCAGTTGGAAAAAGATATTTACAGTAATGGTGAATACTTTTATTTTTCCCTAAATTATTTCAATTACAATAGGAAGTTCCAATACCTTTATCATAAGCACAACCAGTTGGAAAAGAATTATTCCAATAATAATCAATGGAGTTTTACCAATCCATAAATTATTTCAATTACAATCAGCATTTTACTTACAAATGTCCATCCAAAATAAAACCCCCAAAACAGCGTTTCTCTTCCACAGAACTACCGAGAAATAACTCAATTTATGAAATAA
>NC_090762.1:36104433-36106933 GCF_036898095.1 Palaemon carinicauda | reverse complement strand
TTTCACTGCTCATTTTCCTAAAAGATTGCGGTCATTTCCACAAATTTTCCGATATTTCCCATGAATTAATTTATCATCTCTTTAAACATTACATATTTATTTCCTTACGTTTTATCACCTTATGTTGATAACCCTTTGCTATCATATTTCTAAGATTTAGTGTTTATTTCCAAGTTTCTTTCTTTTTTAAAAATCAACTATTTGCATTTTTTTAAAAACATTTTCATGATTTTTTATCATCTAGAATTCTAGACTCTAAAATGTTTACGGCATTTGTTTTAATTGATCGTAAATTTATCTTCCACAATAGGTACGCCCAAGGTCATTCGTGGTCCCTTTGATGAAAACCAAGTGCAGGACAAAACCCTCAGACGTGTCCTCAGTTATATGCAATTTGGGCATTTTCATCACCATGCTGGCCACTGCGTATAGGCGATGGTGGAGGACTAAAGGCTGATCGCTCTCAGCAAACTAACCTAGTATGGGTGTCCTTGACTAGTATAGCTTTGCTGATCATGGGGATAAGCAAGCCCTTTCACCACGTGAAAGTATCCCTAATCGAAAGGGAAAACTGGTCACCATAAATGGCGCAACCTTTAATGAGCAACGAAGCTTAAGAAAGTAACTCAGTCTGTGCTTGGATAGGTGACCGCCAGGGAACATTAGATGCAGTTGGTAATTTTATTTTGACACTAAAAATTAATACCTATTATTTAAAAGTTTAAAGACCGCTCATGAATGGCAGGGGCAAGGACAGTGACATTGCCCTATCGAGCAGGTCAACGCCCCTAGAGACTGACCATATATATACATGATCAGCGCCCAAGCCCCTCTCCACCCAAGCTAGGACAAGTAGGGCCAGGCAATGGCTGCTGATGACTCAGCAGATAGACCTATAGGCTTCTACAAACACCCCATGCTTAACTCACAAGGATGGTGAGGTTGCAGCGACCAAAGCCACTATCAAGTTTAAGCGGGACTCGAACCCCAGTTTGGTGTTCACCAATCAGGGACGTTACCACATCGGCCACCACAACCCTAATGAAAAGAGTTGTCAAATAAGAAACCATTACATGAAACGAAGCAGAGAAAATAAACACTCACAGACCTTAATCTTTGTGACGCATGCCCGATCATGGGGGATTCCCCGTGTGATTATACTTTAGCCAAGGGAAAATCCAAGGCACTGACTCTTCTGTTCCCGGTCAACTTTAAATTGGGGTATTGGTGATTGATTTGCAGAGTAATAGAGAATTTGCCGTAAAAGCTAAAGAAATTGATGGTTGGTTGGGAAAGTATTTTCATGACTGTAACTTAATATTTATTTTCCCTAGAATAACGTAGAATTTTTAAATATTAAACACGTTTAAGGAACCTACGAAAATGGGCATGTAGTCTCTCTCTCTCCTCTCCTCTCTCTCTCCTCTCTCTCTCTCCTCTCTCCCTCTCTCTCTCTCTCTCTCTCTTTAATACACACAAAACGCATGAATATATATATGTATATACATAAATAGAGAGAAAGATAGATAGATAGATGGATAGATAGAGATAGAAAAATAGATAGATAACATCAATAAATGCAGCCATTTCTAATCCACTGCAGGACAAAGGCCTCAGGCATGTGAATTCATATCTTGGTTTGGCCAGATTTCATCACAAAACACATTGATAATTCTACAGCTACAAATTAATTGAATTCCAGGTGAACGATCAGAACTATTTGATAGCAATCCAATAAAAAGTCTACAGCAAGGAGCAAATCGTCAACATCCTCAAAATAAAAATTTATTAACTTTTGCTCTCTCGCGCGCTAAATATTCGCGCCAAAATCATGCTGATGGTTGGGGCCGCGTACTTCGAATCCCCGAAAGATAAGTGCTCCGACGCTATGCAAACTGCAATGACGTTTGTCCGCGCTATCGCCCAGGAAAGTCATTTTCCCATCACGGCTGTCACACGGGGAGAGAGAGAGAGAGAGAGGAGAGAGAGGAGAGAGAGGAGAGAGAGAGAGAGATCACTTAAAAAGTGTCCCTCGAATACTGAAGGAAAAGATTTATGAGTGTATGATAATTTGTATATATTTTCTCTAATCATATTCTATACTGAGAGAGAGAGAGAGAGAGAGAGAGAGGAGAGAGAGAGAGAGAGAGAGAGAGAGAGAGAGGAGAGAGAGAGAGAGAGAGAAATCACTACAAAGTGTCCCTCGATACTGAAGGAAAAAGACTTATGAGTGTATGATTACTTGCATATATTTTCTCTAATCATATTCTATACTGAGAGAGAGAGAGAGAGAGAGAGAGAGAGAGAGAGAGAGAGAGAGAGAGAGAGAGAGAGAGAGAGACGCAAATGGACCTTTCAGGACTAAAAAAGAGGATCTGACAAGAATACACAAAATCTTAGTCCTCGATTTCCAGCGGTTCCTGTGTGTCATAACAGCGCATCTGAGCCGGTTTGCACGCCGATTTGGAATCGATTTCCTTCGCGACAGAATGCACTTAAG
>NC_090762.1:36096554-36103933 GCF_036898095.1 Palaemon carinicauda | reverse complement strand
AAACACCCATCCAAAGCTCACAAGAAAGGTGAGGTTGAATTGACCAAAGAAACTAACGAGTTTGAGCGGGACTCGAACCCCAGTGTGGCTATGACCAGTCAGGGACGTTACCACATAGGCCACCGCGACTTTAAACAACGTAGTATTTACGGTCGCTTTCAGAGAGGAATTGGGAAGAAAGGTAAATTCTCATCGAAACTTGCATCCATATGGAAAGAACTTTTTATAAATTCCTGTATATAAACAAACAAATCAAATATTCTTTATAATGGGGCAAATATACATTATCAGCATATGCCCTATATAATAAAGAACAAGTGTCCGGATATATATATATATATATATATATATATATATATATATATATATATATATATATATATATATATATATATATATATATATATATATATATACACTGTATATATATCCACTCACGCTCAGTTCTCCCCGTCCCTGGGGTAGGGGGTGAGGGAGTTGTCATACCCTGGTACGAGGTGTGTGTGTGTGTGTGTGCCTATCTAAATATTTAGCCGTCATTTTTGACGGCTGTGTACACTAGTAAATATAGATTACCTAATGAAAAAATGACAGTAATAAAAAAAAGACACGTGAACACCGTAATTTATCCATTCTCATTAACTCTACTACGATACTAATGCCAGCAACTACAAAATGTAAATCTCAACAGTGAATAATAGAGTAGTAAATTAAAAAAGGTAAAGAGCCGGAAGTAACAAAATCATTCAGATTACAGATTCAGCAATAATTGCAAATGCTAAATGTTCCTTCGAAAGAGTCCTAAACTAAGATCGAGTTGTTAGATAAAAGGTCCTTAACTTTAAAACAACCGGAAATACAAACCTAAGTTCAACTGAAATTATAAATCTCAGATAATGTATGAAAAGTTCATAATGAAAAACTGTAATAAAGTAACATACAATTTAGTGCATCAAGCAAGACGAAATTTGAAATATACATATGATTTTCACACCCTGATTCGGAGGCAAAGTCCAAAGTTCGTAAGCCATGGCGATCAGTATGAGAAAGAATTTAACCACTCTAGGAACTATTTTTTTTTACTTTTGCAGCTGAAAATCGTAGGAACGTGAGTTAGGCGAGGCGTACTTTAGCCCAAAATGTAACAAAATTCGACTTACAAACAGCTTCTTGGACCCTATTAAGGTTGTAAGTTGAGGACTTTTCGTAGTACTGCCAATTGGGACAGACAAGAAGCTTCTCTCAGCCTGGTCTACCATGGGGAAATTGGATGTTCATCGTATTGAGATAAACAAGAAGAAAGTAAAAAACATGCAAAACGAGTCATATATTCTCCCCTTGCCCAACAGCATCTAAACCCGTTCTGTTAATATTAGCATTGAAGGCGTAAAGGGTTGACTATGTAGTAATTAAATGTAGCTGCTTAATTTCAATATCGTCTCTGTCCCCACCTGGACGTTCTTATTGGCCAATATCGAACGCCTCCGTCCCATTCAGCCCTTCTGGTAAGTTATTACCTCATTGTTATTTGTCTGGTATTGACAATCAGCGCTTGACGTACAAATGTGAAGGAAAGGGATAATATAAGGAGAAGAAGGACTTGAAGCAAAGAGATTATGGGAGTCATATGGAGGAATATTAGAGGATAACATAGGGAAGATTTTGAAAAATATAAAAAAGACAGATAGAGAAAATGAGAGCAAGGATGAAAATTGAAAGATTAGAAGTAAGTTGAGAGAAGAGGAGAGGGATATGAGGAACAACAGAAGGAATAAAATTAAATGACAATTTTACGATATGAATTACGTAAAAAAATAAAAAAGATATATAAATAAATTGTTGTTACACTTTACATACGAAGAACACCTTTCAATACAATTCCATGAATCTTAATCATACATAAATTATACTTGAACATGAAATCTTCACAGATTGGTAATTAATATGGTATAGGTTCTCTTATTCCAATGCTCTTTGATGCTTTAATTCATAAGTTAACAAATATTCCTCAATCGTAATCAATAATTTTATATATATATATATATATATATATATATATATATATATATATATATATATATATATATACAGTATACATACATATATATATATATATATATATATATATATATATATATATATATATATATATATATATATATACAAACACACACACACACACACACACACATATATATATATATATATATATATATATATATATATATATATATATATGTATATATATATATATATATATATATATATATATATATATATATATATATATATATATATATTGGTCCTAATTAACTTCTTGCACCTTCAAAGCATTCTCGAACATAGGATCTGAGTTGATAGCAGCTCTCTAACTCTCTCTCTCTCTCTCTCTCTCTCTCTCTCTCTCTCTCTCTCTCTCTCTCTCTCTCTCTCTCTCTCTCTCTCTCTCTCTCTCTTAGTATTTCTTTACCTCGTCAATCTATAGCCATTTACTCGAGCCCAAGCGTCGAGTGCCAATAACATGGAAGTTGCTATTAGAAACCAACAACCAATGGATGACGTCCTTCATCAACAGAACCGCTGTCACGGGGGCAAACTTTATGACAGGAGCAACGTTTATATATAGCCATTACCGGGAAATCAGAAAACGTTCTTAATTTCGGACGAACAAATGACATCGTTGTTCATGAGAGAATTGGCCTGTTAGGGGGGAAGGTATTTATTCTCGATGGGCTACTGAGAAACGTACGTTATCTATAAACCCAAAGATTGATGTTAATATGTCTGTCAATATGATGGTGTGATACATCCACGTTAGAAGCGACATAATAGGATAGGTTTGATTAAAAGACCTTTCTTGATCTGTCATTGACTTAATTCTTAACTCCGCCAACGAAGTTGGAAGGAGGTTATGTTTCACCCCCCTATTTGGGCGTGTGTGTGTTTGTTAGTGAATGGCTTCCTGGCAACAATATTGATCGTAGAGTAATGAAACTTGCAGGGATTAACTATTATATAAACAACTGGAACTTATTAAATCTAATAAGGTCATGGTCAAAGCTCTAGGTCGAGTTGTATCTGTGTGCCGGTGAGTGATTACACTTGTGCGTCCCTAAAAATATCCTGATTTAACGCGGATAACAAAAAGCTATCGAGTGCAATATACCTACAAGTTTTCGTGAATAGTCGGTGATTAGTTTGAGGTCAGAAAAGTGGGATAAAACGTCGGCATAGAATAGTTATCTTGTGAATTATGATGCCATCCAACAACATACTTATGAAGAAATAAATTATCAGATGGAAACAAATAATAGACCCAAGAGACTCTACCCGGACCCTCATACTTTTAGGGAAGAGCAAGAACAAGAAAAAAAAAGAAAAGAAAGATATAGTCCGCAATTTGCTGAAAAGAGGGAATTGCAAATTTGGCGAAAGATGCAACTACAAGCATCCAAAGATATGCCATAATTATGAAATATATGGTAAATGTGCGTATTTAGACGGATATGGAGACGAATGCAGAGATCTCCATCCAAAAATATGCAAAAACCTAAAAGAAGGAAAAGGATGCAGTTTCAACAAAAAAATGTTGATATATGCATCCTGCAACCATGAATGAAAGTAAGAAAACTCAGCAAACTGAAAAGAAAAGTGAAATGAAAAATGAAACAAAAAAGATACAAAAAAGCAGGCCGTGTATATACCGCGCTATGAACCAAAAGCCCCAAGATATGAGACCTTTCAACCCAAATATGCACATTTAGAGCCCAACTACAAAGAATGCATCTATAATGCCAGGGGTTGGTGCAGATATGGGGATAATTGCAGGTATACATTCAAAAATAAATATGAAGGCGAAAGAGCAAATATAATAGAAAAGTTGGATTTTTTAATGTCAGAATTCCGGGAAATGAAGAAAAGAACATCATATCAGAACAGGAAGGAAGCATGGGAGAATCCATATTATTACCAATATTAAATAATGGGGATGAAACACAAACCATAATAGTGATGAATGCACAGGGTTTAGTCACGAGTAACTCTAAAATGAAAATAGAGTTCTTAGAAGAACTAAACCAAATTGAAAAAAATAGATATATTAAATATAAGTGAAACATGGTATTCCCAAGAGACTGGCAGTGATGACCAGATAAAGGGTTTCCAAACTTATAGATCAGACAGAAAAAATAGGAATCAAGGGGGAACCGCAATATATGGAAGAGACATAAATCAAGGAAAAGTCTGTGAAAAATACAGCAACACAGAATGTGAATTGGTTGCGGTAGAATTTGAATTTGAAAAACTAGTGAATATTGTAGTTTAAAGACCCTCAAATACTAAGGAGTTTGACATAATAATAGAAAAAATAGATGATATATGTAGAAACCATAAAGACTGGAATATACTCCTATCCGGAGATTTTAACTTTCCTTTCGTGGATTGGAAAGAAAGTGGTTGTATGTATACATATAAAAAAGAGAGTAATAGTAGCGCAAAAGATAAGAGGCAATTTGAAAAGCTTCAAGATATGCTATTAGAACATAATTTGCAACAAATAAACCACATTCCAACAAGAAAGGAAAATGTCCTAGATCTAGTATTTGTGAATGAGGTGAATTATGTTAAAGAAATAAGTGTATAACACGGGAATTTCAGACCACAATGTCATAGAATTGATAGTCCATTCCAAAGCAAGTGATCGCAGAATTAAAAAAAGCACAAACTTTGGGAAGGATATGGAAAATAAAATTTTTACAGTAAGAATATAAAATGGTCAGACATAAATAAAGAACTGAATAAAGAATGGAAAAATGTATTTGTAAGTGATAATATACAGGTAAATACGGACATACTGTACAAAATACTGGAGAAAATTGTTGAAAAATATGTACCGAAAAAAAAAAACAATAAACAAAAGACGTGCATACCAAGAGACAGAAGGATCTTATTTCAGAAAATTAGAAAGTGGAAGAAAGATTTTGCAAAAGAAAAAAATGTGTGGAAAAAGATGGAAATAAAATGTAAGATAGAAAATGCAGAACAAAAGATTATACAGTCGAAAAAAAAAAATGAAAAAAGGGACTTAGAAGAAAGGACACTTCAAAATATAAAAAGAAACCCCAAAGTACTTTACTCCTATGCAAAAAAAGATGAATAAAGGGAGAATAGAAATAGGCCCTCTAAGAATTGAAGGACGGCTAACGAATGAAAAAAAGGAAATATGCAACATAGTAGAAAAATATAAGAGTGAGTTCACGCCAAGAATTCCGAATGAGAATAATGAAACAGAAATGAAAGAAAAAAATGTTGAATATCTAACGGATATAGATATTAATGAAGCAGATATTGTCAAGGCTATAAACGAAATTAAAAATGGATCGGCAGCCGGATCAGATGGAGTGCCAGCGATTTTGTTAAAAAAACTGCAAACACTATCGCGAAGCCGCTTGCAATACTGCTAAGAGTGTAGATATGAGCGAGATATATGTTAAACATAAATTAGCTTATATAACCCCTATCTTCAAAAGTGGATCAAGAATAGAGGCAAGCAATTATAGACCTGTTAGTCTAACATCACATATTAAGAAAGTGTATGAGAGGGTAATAAAAAAGAAAATAATGAACCATTTGGTTAAAAATAATTTGTTTATCATAGGTCAACACGGTTTTGTGCCTGGAAAAAGTACACAGACCCAACTGATAGCACACTACGAAAACATATACAAAAATATGATAAATGAAAAAGACACAGATGTGATATCTAGATTTTGCAAAAACCTTTGACAAGGTAGACCATAATATATTAGAGAAAAAAATGAGAAAGCATAATATTGTGGGAAAGATAGGAAAATGGGTAAAAGAATTCCTGCAAAACAGAAAACAGATAGTGGTTGCAAATGACGAGAAATCAGATGAAGCCCAGGTAATATCTGGCGTGCCACAAGGTACGGTATTAGCTGCACTGATGTTTGTTATTATGATCTCAGACATAGACTGTGATGTTGAAAATTCCGTAGTGAGAAGTTTCGCCGATGTCAAAAGAATAAGTAGAGAAATTACTTGTAATGAAGATAGGAACTTACTACAAAGAGATCTAAACAAAATATATGAATGAGCGGAGATAAATAGGATGGTATTTAACTCCGATAAATTCGAATCAATAAAGTATGGAAACAGAGAAGGAATGGCATATGCATACAAGGGACCTAATAATGAGACAATCACAAACAAGGAAACAATTAAAGACCTTGGTGTAATGTTAAATAGGAATATGTTATGCAACGACCAAATAGCAACACTGTTGGCTAAATGTAAAGCAAAAATGGGAATGTTATTAAGACACTTTAAAACAAAAAAAGCTGAACACATGATTATGCTTTACAAAACTTATGTACGTAGTACACTCGAGTATTGCAATGTGATATGGTACCCACACTACCAAAAGGATATTGCACAAATAGAGAGTGTACAAAGGTCCTATACTGCTAGAATAGAAGAAGTTAAGGACCTTGACTACTGGGAAAGACTGCAATTTTTAAAACTATAGAGTCTAGACAGGAGAAGAGAACGCTACATGATAATACAAGCATGGAAGCAAATAGAAGGAATTACTGAAAACATCATGGAGCTAAATATATCAGAAAGAGCAAGCAGAGGTAGATTAATAGGGTCAAAAAATATACCAGGTAAACTAAGGAAGGCGCACAGGACATTAATCCACTACGCACCAGCATCGATAATGCAGCGACTATTTAATGTGCTGCCAGCTCATCTAAGAAACATATCAGGAGTGACCGTAGATGTGTTTAAGAATAAGCTCGATAAATACCTAAGATGCGTCCCAGACCATCCAAGACTGGAAGATGCAAAATACACCGGAAGATGCATTAGCAACTCTCTGGTGGATATACGAGGAGCCTCACACTGAGGGACCTAGGGAAACCAAAACAAAAAATAAGGCAATAAGGCAATAAGGCAAGCAAAATGTCCAATTCACGCAATCAACGATAAGTTTGAACATTGTTGTCACAGAGACTTCAAACGTGGTTCATATTTGCATGTATGAAAATCCACGCAAATTAATACATGTTAAGGTCAAAGGTCAAGCTTAAGGAATAAGCTGCCGCGGCGGAGTTCTGCACTCTACTGAGTGTCCCTCTTTTTTGTTAAGTATTCACTCAATAAACATAAATTCTTAGATACAATTCTCACGTCCTCATAAGAGTTTACAGCACTATATCACTTTTCAATTAAGTAGTCTAGAACAACCAATTTAAAGGCTCTGGATACCTTTTAGAAAATAAATTATAAGTTATTTTGTAACGGAAAGGACAAAGTTTTTCTATTTAGTCGCGAAAATACTTAAGACAGACTTTTAT
>NC_090762.1:36084054-36091554 GCF_036898095.1 Palaemon carinicauda | reverse complement strand
ATAAAGCAGTAACAGTTAATTTGAAATTGTTTTATGCTAATCAATATAAAAATATAAAAATGTCTGCCTTTATATATATATATATATATATATATATATATATATATATATATATATATATATATATATATATATATATATATATATATATATATATTATTTTTTATATATATATATATATATATATATATATATATATATATATATATATATATATATATATATATATACATACATAAATATATATATATATATATATATATATATATATATATATATATATATATATATATATATATATACATATATATATATATATATATATATATAAATATATATATCACCATAACAATAACAAATGCAGAAGTTTCTAGTCCATTCCAGGACAAAGGCCTCAGGCATGTCCTTATTCATGTCTGGGGTTTATCCAGTTTCCATCACCATGTTGGGCAACTGCGGATTGACGTTGGTGGGAGACTTTTGTCTGATTACCCACAGCAAGCTAGCCTAGTAAGGGTCTCTCTGACTAGTACAGCTTTGCTGATCATGGCAATAAAGAAAGCCTTTCACCACGTCAAGGTATTACAACTCAAAAAGGATACACACACACACACACACACACGCATATATACATTTATAAATATATATATATATATATATATATATATATATATATATATATATATATATATATATATATATATATATATATATATATATATATATATATATATATATATATATATATATATATATATATATATATATATATATATATATATATATACTGTATATATACAGTATATATATATATAATATATAATATAATATAATATAAGAACAATGAAATAATAGCAATCCACAACGATTGATCATTGCGTCTTATAAATTCTAATGATGAAACTTTTCCCCAGTCAAACGCAGGAGTTAATTCCAAAATAATTACTGAACCTTCTCTACGGGAGAGAAGACGATCTTCACGAAGTCACTCAGACGTGAGAAATGCTCTCAGCTTGCCTCTATTCACACAAATCTCAATAACTGGTCTTTAGTTTACCTTATTTGTTTCACTTTTTAGTCCCTTGAGCTAAGAATAATTGCATATATTCACAGGCAAGTGCATACGCACATGCTTAAATACGCTGTAAAACCAGATGTAAATATACAACCGCACTCTTCCACATAATTCTATCTTATTTCTCTTCCTCTTTGGGTGTTAAAGTTTCTGTAGTTTATATAGGAAATATTCATTTTAATATGGTTACTGTTCTTGAAATATTTAATTTTTCCTTGTTTAATTTTCTCACTGTGCTATTTTCTTTGTTGGTGCCCTTGGGCTTATAACATCCTGCTTTTCAAACTAGGGTTGCAGCTTAGCAAGTAATCATAACAATAATTAATAAATGCACCTGCTTCTAATCCACTGCAAACCTAGGACAAGTCCTTAGTCATTTCTTTGGTTTGGCTAGTTTTCATCATAACACTGACCAAATACGCTGCTAATGGTGGGAGACTTTTGTTTGATCACTCACAGCAAACCAACCTTGTATGTGTCACCCTGACTAGTACATCTTTGCTGATCATGTCGATATGCAAATTCTTTCACATATACACCCAAACATATATATATATATATATATATATATATATATATATATATATATATATATATATATATATATATATATATATACTTACATATACACACATATATACATATATATGTATGTATGTATGTATGTGTGTATATATATATATATATATATATATATATATATATATATATATATATATATATATATATATATATACTTACATATACACATATATGTGTACACAATTACGTATATATATATATATATATATATATATATATATATATATATATATATATATATATATATATATATATATATATACATATATACATAAAGCCATATTCATCTGTTACAAATACACTAGCATCAATGTTAAACACTTTCAGTTAAAGGGGTTGAATCAAGAATGTATCAGCATAATTTTCTTATAAATTATTCTAGAAAAATAAATGAAACGTCATAAGACCTGAATGCCGAGGATCAGCGGAACCGTTAAAATTGCCTCACCGCAGTGGAAAATTCTTAGTGAAGATTTATAATACAGCCACTTCAACAATTTGATCAAAATTAACTTGTGAAAGCACAAAACAAGAGTATTGAGTTTTCCGTATAACGAAAAAAAGTATTTGTAATCAATTATATAAAAATCAGAAAGAAGAACTTGATTAAATATTATTCATTAAAGCACAAAAATAGAGTGCTGAGTTTCCTGTATCACGAAAAAAAGCACAAAACAAGAGTATTGAGTTTTCCGTATCACGAAAAAAAATATTTGTAATCAATTATATAAAAATCAGAAAGATTTCTCCTATTGAAGCACAAAACAAGAGTATTGAGTTGTCCGTAACACGAAAAAAATGTATTTGCCATTAATTAAATAAAAATTCAGAAAGAAGAATTTGATTAAAAATTACATATTAAAGCACAAAACAAGAATAATGAGTTTCCAGTATCATGAAAAAAAGTATATGCCATCAACGAAATATAAACCATAAAGAAGAATTTCATCGAAATGAACTTATTGAAGCACAAAACAAGAGTACAGATATAAAAAGGATTTGCCATCAATTAAATAAAAATAAGAAAGAAGAATAAATAAACATGTTATTCAGTTACCTTCATGGGAAGACCGACCGGCCTACTGGAGGAATCTGAAAAGAAATGATAACAATGAAAAACAAGTTTTTAACAAAGAAACTAACAATAGTAACATTCAATATAAATAAAATGGGGCTGTATCATTTTAGACGACTGCATCCAGACGACCATATATCCTCTCCTTTCCCCCAGTAATGTTACATATGACCCATGTACCCCGAAGGGAAAGCAATAAGGAAAAGTGTTGAACATTATAACAACTACCGACGCGTAGCGAAGAAAGCCAAGGGCCACTTATTACAATTTGTGACGAATGTGTCTGGCATACTGTCTCCCATGTCCCATTGTGAACGGTGTTGAGTATAACATGTGTATGACTGATGCAGTAAATGTCTCCCATGTCCCATTGTGAACGGTGTTGAGTAGAACATGTGTGTGATTAATGCAGTAAATGTCTCCCATGTCCCATTGTGAACGGCGTTGAGTAGAACATGTGTGTGTGATTGGTGCAGTAAATGTCTCCCATGTACCATTGTGAACGGCGTTGAGTTAACATGCGTGTGACTGGTGCAGTAAATGTCTCCCATGTCCCATTGTGAACGGTGTTGAGTATAGCATGTGTATGATTGATGCAGTAAATGTCTCCCATATCCCATTGTGAACGGTGTTGAGTATAGCATGTGTATGATTGATGCAGTAAATGTCTCCCATGTCCCATTGTGAACGGCGATGAGTAGAACATGTGTGTGATTGATGCAGTAAATGTCTCCCATGTACCATTGTGAACGGCGTTGAGTTAACATGCGTGTGACTGGTGCAGTAAATGTCTCCCATGTCCCATTGTGAACGGTGTTGAGTATAGCATGTGTATGATTGATGCAGTAAATGTCTCCCATATCCCATTGTGAACGGTGTTGAGTATAGCATGTGTATGATTGATGCAGTAAATGTCTCCCATGTCCCATTGTGAACGGCGTTGAGTAGAACATGTGTGTGTGATTGGTGCAGTAAATGTCTCCCATGTACCATTGTGAACGGCGTTGAGTTAACATGCGTGTGACTGGTGCAGTAAATGTCTCCCATGTCCCATTGTGAACGGTGTTGAGTATAGCATGTGTATGATTGATGCAGTAAATGTCTCCCATATCCCATTGTGAACGGTGTTGAGTATAGCATGTGTATGATTAATGCAGTAAATGTCTCCCATGTCCCATTGTGAACGGCGTTGAGTAGAACATGTGTGTGTGATTGGTGCAGTAAATGTCTCCCATGTACCATTGTGAACGGCGTTGAGTTAACATGCGTGTGACTGGTGCAGTAAATGTCTCCCATGTCCCATTGTGAACGGTGTTGAGTATAGCATGTGTATGATTGATGCAGTAAATGTCTCCCATGTCCCATTGTGAACGGCGATGAGTAGAACATGTGTGTGATTGATGCAGTAAATGTCTCCCATGTCCCATTGTGAACGGTGTTGAGTATAGCATGTGTATGATTGATGCAGTAAATGTCTCCCATATCCCATTGTGAACGGTGTTGAGTATAGCATGTGTATGATTGATGCAGTAAATGTCTCCCATGTCCCATTGTGAACGGCGATGAGTAGAACATGTGTGTGATTGATGCAGTAAATGTCTCCCATGTCCCATTGTGAACGGCGTTGAGTATAACATGTGTGTGATTGATGCAGTAAATGTCTCCCATGTCCCATTGTGAACGGCGTTGAGTATAACATGTGTGTGACTGGTGCAGTAAATGTCTCCCATGTCCCATTGTGAACGGCGTTGAGTAGAACATGCGTGTGACTGATGCAGTAAATGTCTCCCATGTCCCACTGTGAACGGCGTTGAGTAGAACATGCGTGTGACTGATGCAGTAAATGTCTCCCATGTCCCACTGTGAACGGCGTTGAGTAGAACATGCGTGTGACTGATGCAGTAAATGTCTCCCATGTCCCACTGTGAACGGCGTTGAGTAGAACATGCGTGTGACTGGTGCAGTAAATGTCTCCCATGTCCCACTGTGAACGGCGTTGAGTAGAACATGCGTGTGACTGGTGCAGTAAATGTCTCCCATGTCCCACTGTGAACGGCGTTGAGTAGAACATGCGTGTGACTGGTGCAGTAAATGTCTCCCATGTCCCACTGTGAACGGCGTTGAGTAGAACATGCGTGTGACTGATGCAGTAAATGTCTCCCATGTCCCACTGTGAACGGCGTTGAGTAGAACATGCGTGTGACTGATGCAGTAAATGTCTCCCATGTCCCACTGTGAACGGCGTTGAGTAGAACATGCGTGTGACTGATGCAGTAAATGTCTCCCATGTCCCACTGTGAACGGCGTTGAGTAGAACATGCGTGTGACTGATGCAGTAAATGTCTCCCATGTCCCACTGTGAACGGCGTTGAGTAGAACATGCGTGTGACTGATGCAGTAAATGTCTCCCATGTCCCACTGTGAACGGCGTTGAGTAGAACATGCGTGTGACTGATGCAGTAAATGTCTCCCATGTCCCATTGTGAACGGCGTTGAGTAGAACATGCGTGTGACTGATGCAGTAAATGGCTCCCATGTCCCATTGTGAACGGTATTGAGTATAACATGCGTATGATTGATGCAGTAAATGTTACCGTATTCGTAATGGAATGTATTCTGACTGACG
This sequence comes from Palaemon carinicauda, assembly GCF_036898095.1. NCBI lineage: Eukaryota > Metazoa > Arthropoda > Malacostraca > Decapoda > Palaemonidae > Palaemon > Palaemon carinicauda. The sequence goes on along the minus strand of NC_090762.1, from coordinate 36,086,196 downwards.
GCACCTTTAATGGAAATGACCTGTAAGCCCGTATTTGCGAAGGAAATTGAAGATAAAAAATGGATAATTGGAAAATAGAACACCAACATGGGAGATATCACCAGGTTCACCACTGTACTTACTTTCTTAAGCGGTGGAAAAAAAACCCTATTTTATAAAGAAGTAGGAAAAATATAGTGAATAAAGATTAAAAACTGATAATTCAAAAGTAGAACACCACCATATGAATGGCTACCAGCTTCGCCCTAGAACCTTTCTTAGGTGATGGAAAAACCTATTTTAAAGGGGTGTAGGTTGAAAAAAATCTAGTCAGGAGATGTAGAATACTTTACGAAAACGACAGGTTTTAACTGAAACCAGCTGGTGCGCTGTAGGAATACCGGCCTATATCTTCCATAATTCCTCCTGTAGCAGGAACTTCTACCTCTAACATCGAATTTCGATTCTATTCCTCTCCTGGGTTACTTTTATTTTCCATGATTGGGTTACACTAGACCATGGGGCTGACTCATATATCAATATGGAAATCAATACAATGTTCCAAAACCTTTATCATAATCACAAACAGTTTTTAAAAAGATAATTTCACTAATAGTGAATACACCTTTACTTTTCCCTAAATTATTTCAATTATAATAGGAAGTTCCAATACCTTTATCATAAGCACATCCGGTTTGAAAAAGATAATTCCAGTAATAGTGAATAAACTTTTACTTTTCCCTAAATCAATTCAATTACAAAAGGACGTTCCAATACCTTTATCATAAGCACAACCAGTTGGAAAAGATATTTCCAGTAATGGTGAATAAACTTTTACTTTTCCCTAAATCATTTCAATTACAAAAGGACGTTCCAATACTTTATCATAAGCACAACCAGTTGGAAAAAGATATTTCCAGTAATAGTGATTAAACTTTTACTTTTCCCTAAATTATTTCAATTACAATAGGAAGTTCCAATACCTTTATCATAAGCACATCCTGTTTGAAAAAGATAATTCCAGTAATAGTGAATAAACTTTTACTTTTCCCTAAATCATTTCAATTACAAAAGGACGTTCCAATACTTTATCATAAGCACAACCAGTTGGAAAAAAGATATTTACAGTAATGGTGAATACTTTTACTTTTCCCTAAATTATTTCAATTACAATAGGAAGTTCCAATACTTTATCATAAGCACAACCAGTTGGAAAAAGATATTTACAGTAATGGTGAATACTTTTACTTTTCCCTAAATTATTTCAATTACAATAGGAAGTTCCAATACCTTTATCATAAGCACAACCAGTTTGAAAAAAAATTATTCCAATAATAATCAATGGAGTTTTACCAATCCATAAATTATTTCAATTACAATCAGCATTTTATTTACAAATGTCCATCCAAAATAAAACCCAAAAACAACGTTTCTCTTCCACAGAACTACCGAGAAATAACTCAATTTATGAAATAAAGAAGACTCGCACACGTGGGAAAGCATGCTCAACTACCATCGATATAAGCACTATCAGCGGAACAGACATGTGTACGTAACCTGCATCAATTTGTCATGAGGTACAGCTCCCTTCACGAACCGCCATTACTCCCATTACTCTAATGAATAAACATGTCCGTTTGAAAAAGGGCGCATCCAAATGTTTCATTATGCTCTGGACGCGTTTTCTCGTTTCTTTTATTTATGGGGAGTTTTATCCGGGATGCGATTTGACTCTTGGAATTTAGAAAACGAAACGTTTTCAGAACTAAACGTTTTCAAAACTGAATGTTATCAAAACTAACTGTTTTCGAAACTAAACGTTATTCAAGCCAAATGTTTTCAAGACTAAACGTTAAGAAAACTAAATGTTATCAAAACTAAACGTTTTCCAGGCTAAACTTTTTGAAAAATAAACGTTATCAAATCTAAACAATATCAAAAATAAATGTTATCAAAACTAAACGTTTTCGAATCTAAACAATATCAAAACTAAATGTTATCAAAACTAAACGTTTTCGAATCTAAACAATATCAAAACTAAATGTTATCAAAACTAAACGTTTACAAAACTGAATATCAAAACAAAACGTTTTCAAAGCTAAACGTTTTCAAAAAGCAGACTTTAAAATTTTTATTTTATGTTACTGTATGGACATTAGTTGC
>NC_090762.1:36056554-36074054 GCF_036898095.1 Palaemon carinicauda | reverse complement strand
GGTCATTTTCATCACCACGCTGGCCACTGCGTATAGGCGATGGTGGAGGACTAAAGGCTGATCGCTCTCAGCAAACTAGCCTAGTATGGGTGTCCTTGACTAGTACAGCTTTGCTGATCATGGCGATAGGCAAACCCTTTCACTACGTGAAAGTATCCCTAATCGGAAAGGGAAAACTGGTCTTCATAAATGTCGCAACTTTTTAATGAGCAACGACGCTTAAGAAATTAACTCAGTCAGTGCTTGGACAGGTGACCACCTGTGAACATTAGATGCAGTTGGCAATTTTATTTTGACACCAAAAATGAATACCTATTATCTAAAAGTTTAAAGACCACTCATGAATGGCAGGGGCAAGGGACAGTGACATTACCCTATCGAACAGGTCAATGCCCCTACAGACTGACCATATACATACATCATCGGCGCCCAAGCCCCCTCTCCACCCAAGCTAGGAACAAGTAGGGCCAGGCAATGGCTGCTGATGACTCAGCAGATAGACCTATAGGCTTCTACAAACACCCCATGCTTAACTCACAAGGATGGTGAGGTTGCAGCGACCAAAGCCACTATTAAGTTTAAGCGGGACTCGAACCCCAGTTTGGTGTTCACCAATCAGGGACGTTACCACATCGGCCACCACAACCCTAATGAAAAAGAGTTGTCAAATAAGAAACCATTACATGAAACGAAGCAGATAAAATAAACAATCACAGACCTTAATCTTTGTGACGCATGCCCGATCATGGGGATTCCCCGTGTGATTATACTTTAGCCGAGGGAAAATCCAAGGCACTGACTCTTCTGTTTCCGGGTCAACTTTAAATTGGGGTAATTGGTGATTGATTTGCAGAGTAATAGAGAATTTGCCGTAAAAGCAAAAGGAATTGATGGTTGGTTAGGAAAGTATTTTCATGACTGTAACGTGATATTTATTTTCTCCAGAATAACGTAGAATTTTTAAATATTCAACTCGATTAGGGAACCTACGAAAATGGGCATTTAGTGTCTCTCTCTCTCTCTCTCTCTCTCTCTCTCTCTCTCTTCTCTCTCTCTCTCTCTCATTATAAAATATGATTAGAGAAAATATATGCAAATTATCATACACTCATAATTCTTTTTCCTTCAGTATTCGAGAGACTTTTTAAGTGATTTCTCTCTCTCTCTCTCTCTCTCTCTCTCTCTCTCTCTCTCTCTCTCCTCTCTCTCTCTCTCTCCTCGTGTGACAGCCGTGATGGGAAAATGACTATCCAGGGCGATAGCGCGGACAAACGTCATTGCAGTTTGCATAGCGTCGAAGCACTTATCTTTCGGGGATTCGAAGTACGCGGCCCCAACCATCAGCATGATTTTGGCGCAAATATTTAGCGTGCGAGAGAGGAAAAGTTAATAAATTTGTATTTTGAGGATGTTGACGATTTGCTCCTTGCTGTAGAGTTTTTATTGGATTGCTGTCAAATAGTTCTGATCGTTCACTTGGAATTCAATTAGTTTGTAGCTGTGGAAATTATTATCAATGTGTTTTGTGATGAAATCTGGCCAAACCAAGATATGAATTCACATGCCTGAGGCCTTTGTCCTGCAATGGATTAGAAATGGCTGCATCTATTGATGTTATCTATCTATTTATCTATCTCTATCTATCCATCTATCTATCTATCTATCTATCTATTTATACACACACACACACACACACACACACACACACACACACACACACATATATATATATATATATATATATATATTATATATATATATATATATATATATATATATATATATATATATATATATATATATTCATGCGTTTTGTGTGTATGAGAGAGAGAGAGAGAGAGAGAGAGAGAGAGAGAGAGAGAGAGAGAGAGAGAGAGAGAGAGACTGCATGCCCATTTTCGTAGGTTCCCTAATCGAGTTGAATATTTAAAAATTCTACGTTATTCTAGAGAAAATAAATATCAAGTTACAGTCATGAAAATACTGAGAGAGAGAGAGAGAGAGAGAGAGAGAGAGAGAGAGAGAGAGGAGAGAGAGAGAGAGAGAGAGAGAGAGAGAGAGAGACGCAAATGAACCTTTCAGGACTAAGAAAGAGGATCTGACAAGAATACACAAAATCTTAGTCCTCGATTTCCAGCGGTTCCTGTGTGTCATAAGAGCGCATCTGAGCCGGTTTGCACGCGATTTGGAATCGATTTCCTTCGCGACAGAATGCGCTTAAGTGTTTTTGCTACATAACAGTATATCTCTTGCACAGAGAGAGAGAGAGAGAGAGAGAGAGAGAGAGAGAGAGAGAGAGAGAGAGAGAGAGAGAGAGAGAGAGAGATTGTAGAAATCTTGAACTCAACTTGGTAAGAAATTGAAAAATTCATTGATATACAGCACGGTTTCTACTCATATGTTACAGAGAGAGAGAGAGAGAGAGAGAGAGAGAGAGAGAGAGAGAGAGAGAGAGAGAGAGAGAGAGAGAGAGAGAGAGAGATTGTAGAAATCTTGAACTCAACTTGGTAAGAAATTGAAAAATTCATTGATATACAGCACGGTTTCTACTCATATGTTACAGAGAGAGAGAGAGAGAGAGAGAGAGAGAGAGAGAGAGAGAGAGAGAGAGAGAGAGAGAGAGAGAGAGAGATTGTAGAAATCTTGAACTCAACTTGGTAAGAAATTGAAAAATCATTGATATACAGCACTGTTTCTATTCATATGCGAGAGAGAGAGAGAGAGAGAGAGAGAGAGAGAGAGAGAGAGAGAGAGAGAGAGAGAGAGAGAGAGAGATCTTGAAACTGGAAAAAAAAATCACTGGTTAACAGCAATTCCGTTTGATTTATATGATAAAAAAAACGCGAAGGTAAAATCCTACTCAGGATCTAGAAAAATTAAATCAGATAAGTTTTGAGCTTAACATCAAAAATTCCATTTCCCCATTTTCAAGGGGAAAATTCTGAACATTCTGAAAATGTTACGGAATCTATTACTTCCGACGATTAAAATAATTTCCAATAGATTTATCTTATCGTTTTGAAAAGTTTTTCATTTAAAAGATTCAAAATATTACTGCATCTATATGTTCCGCTCCGGTCCTAGTGTTCGATGAGACTCGTGGAAATGTCAACGCATTTGCAATAATAAAAATATAACCGCATAATTCCCATGACATTTTATCCTATTTCAGATGTTATGGTAAAAGTCAGACAATGCATCAGTCGTTTAAAGGTTTAAAAGCTGTTATTTTTTGTTGGCCAGGACACCAGCCACCCGTTGAGATATTACCGCTAGAGAGTTATGGGGTCCTTTGGCTGACCAGACAGTATTACACTGGATCTTTTTTCTGGTTACAATTTATTTTCCATTTGCCTACACATACACAGAATAGTCCTTACATTTTCTCTTCTGTCCTCATACACCTGACAACACTAAGATTATCAAACAATTCTTCCTCACCCAAGGGATTAACTACTGCACTGCAATTGTTAAGTGGCCACTTAGCTCTTGGTAAGGGTAGAAGAGACTCTTCAGCTATGGTAAGCAGCTCTTTTAGGAGAAGGACACTCCAAAATCAAACCGTTATTCTCTGGTCTTGGGTAGTACCATAGCCTGTGTACCATGGTCTTCTACTGTCTTGGGTCAGAGTTCTTTTGCTTGAAGCTACACTTGTGCACACTATTCTACCTTATTTATCTTCCTCTTCTTTTGTTAAAGTTTTTATAGTTTGTACAGGAAATTTTTATTTTAATGCTGTTACTGGTCTTAAAATATTTTATTTTTCCTTTTTTCCCTTCCTCACTGGGCTATTATCCTTGTTGGGGCCCCTTGGCTTATAGCATCCAGCTTTTCCAACTAGGGTTGCAGCATAGCAAGTAATAATAATAATAATCATGAATGGCAGAGGCAAGGGACAGTGACATAGCCCTAGCAAGCAGGGCAATGCCCTAGAGACTGACCAAATATACATATGATTAGCGCCCAAGCTCCCTCTCCACCCAAGCTAGGACCCAGGAGGGCCAGGCAATGGCTGCTGATGATTAAGCAGATAGACCCATAGGCTCCCCTAAAATCCCCATCCTTAACTCACAAGGATAGTGAGGTTGCAGTGACCAAAGGAACTAACGAGTTTAAGCGGGAGTCGAACGCCAGACTTCGGGAGGAGGGGAGGGGTGATGACTTTTAAGCAGAACAGGGCAAACCACCTTGCTATCCTTTGCAATTTCATTTGGTTATTACACTATTTGGATCACCACATTTTAATTGATCTTGAAATATTTTAAATTCATCATTCATTGCTTCTCCACTAGCTTATTTATTTCCTCATTCCCTTTCCTCACTGGGCTATTTTTCTCTGTTGGAGCCATTAGGCTTTTAGCAACGTATTTTTCCAACTTAAATTATAGCTTAGATAATAATAATAATAATAATAATAATAATAATAATAATAATAACCACAAAAACACCACCACCAATAATAATAATAATAATAATAATAATAATAATAATAATAATAATAATAATAATAATAATAATAATAATAATAATAATAATACTTTCAAAGGAGTAACGATAAAATCAAAAGTACAAACAAGAAAAGACAAGTAAAATGCCTTTCTGGCCAGAAATCACGAAAAACCTAAACAAATAAAATACAGTATAAGAAAAGAGAATAAACAATAAAACGAGAGAAAAACAACAACCGGTACGACACACATCAATGAAATCCGCCTCCATTAAAAGTGAACATTTATTTTTATTTGCGAAGAGAGCGAAGCCGCGGAGCGCACTAAAGGAACGCACCCGATGCCAACAAACGTTGCCCATAAGCCAAATGAACGCATCTACGGGGGATGCGAGGATTAACCTTAAAGCATTAGCGGCTTCTGTTGCCCCATGTTTAAAGGGCGCTCCCGTAGTGCTTTGGGCCAAATCTGCAAATGGCTTTGGCCCTGAGCACTTCTTGTGATGCACGCTGTAATGCAAGCAATGGGACCTTTTGATTCTCTCTCTCTCTCTCTCTCTCTCTCTCTCTCTCCTCTCTCTCTCTCTCTCTCTCTCTCTCTCTCTCTCTCTCTCTCTCTCTCTCTCTCTTTTATTTGCTGTTTAATTGATAGTGCTTGAAGATTATGGCAAAGGGTACGTATTCACCACTGTCTGTTTAGTTTGTTTATTTTTTTGTTTGTTTGTGAGCAACTTTACACAAAAACTACAGTACCAATTTTGACCAAACTTGGTAGTCCTGTTGGGTATGACAAAAGGATGAGTCTGTAACATTTGGATAATATACATTAAAGTACAAGTATCCTGCAGTACTTTGAAAATAATAGCAATGTAAAGTAAATGGCAAATATTTTGCCAAAATATTTTTTATTTGTGAACAATATTACACAAAACTACAGAACCAATTTCAACGAGAATTAGTGGATTTGTGGGGTACGACTCAAGGACATATCCATTAGATTTGAAGAAAATACATTGAAGTACAAGTACGTAGTAGGCGCTAAAAGCAAAATAAAACTGCTTGGCATGGCGAAGGCATGCTCTCTACTGAGTGCCCCTCTAGTTCTAATTATCCAACGAAAGCAACTTAATACCTATTATCTAGCCTGGTCACTAAAAAAAAAAAATAAAAAAAAATAAAAAAAAAACTGAAAAAGGGGAACGCAGGGTAAGCCTCATGAGCTATGGAAGCCTATGGGAAATAATGAAAACGGACGGCAGGGAAATAGTTCAATTTTCAAGAAACCATTTATCATTAAGTAAAGGAAAGTTCACAAGAGTTAGTAATAACATCAGAAATAGTATTATTTTCTATTAGGTCGTGTAACATGTGCACCCTGTCACACTCTTGCTACACGGCGAGTTCCTGTATTTAGCCCCTCCCACGACCTCTGCCATCTCTCCCTACAACATATGTTTGGTTACTTGCCACGCAGTAAGGGTGTGACATGGTACATTTCTTCACAGCGATCTGTGCCAGTAATTCCTGTGTCCAACTGTACGTAACGTCCCTATAGTCCGGTGGTATTACTGAATATATTCGTCATATCACCGTCATTTAGATACTTTATTTACAATAATGATAACAATGATAACAATGATAAACTTCCTCTATATCCTTTTTCTTGATTCCATCCAGCCTGGGCTAGTGAAGGGCATTTGCCGTTGACTTTTAACAAATTGAGTTAGAATAAGTCATATGATACCAGAAGTTAATTGATTAAAATGGACGGGGATTGCTAGGAAATAAGGAAGGAAAAAGGAACAATGAATTCACTTGACAGATAAGATTTGAGCAGAAATATTTGCAGCGATTTGCACTTACTTTAAAACACAAGTTTACTTCAGCTGAAAGTTTACCATTTCAAACATTATAATATTTTTAGATTATTCTTTAGATATGTTCATATAATTATAGGTTTTCAGATTCATTACTAAGGAAGGAGTGACATAATGTCATGATGTTGTGTATAAATTGTGTGTGTGTGTGCGTGTGTACACGCTCGTACGATTTGGGTGGGAGTTACTATCCGGTAACTGGTAACAGGACTACGGAAGAGCACACCGCTATTATTTGTGATAATAAATGTTATGTTACTTTAATTTATGAAAATGTATAACCCTAATTTTACACTGATTTAAGATGACTACTTTTGAAGCAATGTAAACGATGACTCACAGATAAATCCCAACGAGGTAAAGTGCATGGGATTAATGATAACAACAACAACAATAACAACAACAATAATAATAATAATAATAATAATAATAATAATAATAATAATAATAATAATAATAAATGCAACTAATCGATACTGCCTTACGTCAACCGAAATTGAAATGATACACGTAAAATTAATTGTTTATGGAAATAATAAAATTCAAATGAGGAAAAGTAATCAATCACAAAACGTGGATTTGAATAAGATATTTCTATACTCTACCAACGGATATTAACAATACTAGTGGTATTAATTTTATAATCGTGTGTAGCAATTAAGAATTAAATGGAAACCATTAAGTTATAGGGCTATAGGCCTACAATTTATTAGGCATACAGCATAGTTTAAAATAAAAACAGAAAATCTATTATAGATGTTTTTTATAAAACGAGACATCAAACAAAACCCCTTTAATTGATTGGTCACGTTCATGAGATGCCCAGTAAAACATAAGGAAATAAAATACACATAATAATTTATGCAAAATTATGTAATAAAATCTTGCGTACCCCAGTCGTTAAAAATGATGGCTTAATATTTAGATAGATATGCACACGTGCGCACAAATGCAGATTATGGTTTCCGAGTATACCTATCTAGGTACCCCTTATGACCAAGGCATGACTACTCCTTCTCCCCCATACGTCTGACAATGCCACTGAGCATGATAGCAAAGAAATATATATATATATATATATATATATATATATATATATATATATATATATATATATATATATATATATATATACCAGACACGTAGCTCTTTATTATATATGATAAATAATCTCAAATTAGTTGTACAAGTTTGTGATGCAACAGAAGCCACAACAACAACAACAACAATATTAATAAGTGATATGAATATATTACAATACTTACAACAACAACAACCACAACAACTATATTAATAAGCGATATGAATATGTTATAATACTTATCGACGTTATACAACCAAAACTAATTCACTATTTTGCTATGAAAGATTGTGAGAGAAACCTATGATAAATTGCCCGCCATCATATAAGAAAATTTGATACATTATGGAAGAAACAAGATTTAATCATTTTGTTATAATCAGTTTCAGAAGTCAGAATACAATTCACTATTAAATTGAATTTTATATATAATCAAATAAGTAATTAAAAAAATTAATCTTACAAATGTTATATGAAGAAAGGAACAGTCAATTATTTTGTTATAATCAGTTTCTAAAGTCAGAATGCAATTCACTGTTGCTTTGAATTTTATATATAATTAAATAATAAAAAATAAAAAATAAAATAATCTCAAAAATGTTACATGGAGAAAGGAACAGTTTATTTTGTTATAATAAGTTTCTGAAGTCAGAATGCAATTCACTGTTACTTTGAAATTTATATATAATCAAATAATAAAAAATGAACAAAAATTAATCTTAAAAATGTTACATGAAGAAAGGAACAGTCAATTATTTTCTTATAAGCAGTTTCTGCAGTTTCTGAAGTCAGAATACAAATCATTGTTATTTAGAATTTTAGATATAATCAAATAATGAAAAAAAAAATAATCTAAAAAATGTTACACGAAGAAAGGGACAACCATTTATTTTGTTATAATCAGTTGCAAAAGTCAGAGTACAATTCACTGTTGAATCCTTAAATATACTCAAATAAGTAATTAAAAATTAATCTTAAAAATATTACATGAAAAAAGGAACAGCCCCATATTACCCCCCACCCCCACCCCCCGCCGCCCCCTTAAGGAAAGAAGAAGAAAAAAGTTCAAAAGTCAGAGTACAATTCACTGTTGAATCCTTAAATATACTCAAATAAGTAATTAGAAATGAATCTTACAAATATTACACGAAGAAAGGAACAGCCCCATATCAACCCCCCCCCCCCTCAAGAAAAGAAGAAGAAAAAAGTTCAAAAGTCCGAGAACAATTCACTGTTGAATCCTTAAATATACTCAAATAAGTAATTAAAAATTAATCTTAAAATTATTACACGAAGAAAGGAACAGCCCCATAATTACCCCCCCCCCCCCCCCGCCCCCTCAAGAAAATAAGAAGAAAAAATGAGTCAAAACCATAGCACCTTCTTCCCAGCATCAGTAGGGGAGGCAGTTACCCACAATCCATTATTCTATGAAGTAACTAAGAAGAAGCATTATAGGATAATCTCACGCGACCTTGTAATTACTGAGGGAAGCCAACCGACTGAATGCAGAGGAAAACATAATAAAAGGGATAACAAAGGAAGTAGAAAAAAATCAAATACAGTTTATGATATTGAAAGAATAAAAGAAAATACGTATGATCAATGAACAAAAATTATTTAATGAGAAAATAACCAATAGTAATCATCCAACAGACGCCAGAACTGTAATAACCGGGGGAAACCAACCAAATGAATAGAGAAAAATAATACAAAAAGAAAAATAACAACCTAAAAAATTAAAAAAAAAATTAAGTTCATGATATAAAAATAAAAAGTACATGTAATCAATGAGCTAGGATAATTGAACAAGGGAAAAACCCATAGAAATCAACCAAGTGAATAGAGATAAAAAAAAACAACAGAAAAATAAATGAAACAAAATAAAATAACACTAAAGATATAGAAAGAATAAAAGAAAATGCATATAATCTACGAGCAAAAATAATTAAATAAGAAAAAACCCATAGAAGCCAACCAACTGAATAGATAGCAAAAACAAAACAAAAAGAAAAATAACAACAAAACAAATGAAACAAAATAACGCTTAAACTATACAAAGAATAATAGTAAATACATATAATCAATGAGCAAAAATATGAAAAAAACCATAGAAACCAACCAACTGAATAGAGAGAGAAAACAAAACAAAAAGAAAATTAACACCAAAAGAAATGAAAAAAATAAGCTTATGATACAAAATATTAAAAGAAAATGCATATAGTAAATAAAAAAAAAACCTGAACCAATAAGAAAAACAAAACGCATAGCAACCAACCAACTAACAGTGACACCAAACTTCCCAAGCAAACAACAAAGTGTAACACCGTTGCAAACAAACGTCAAAACCAATAGCAAACAAAACAGGCTCATTCCGCTCAGGCAAACAATACGAGGGTGGAACGCAGGGGGGGGGGGGGGATGATGATGCTGGGGACTGGAAAGCGGGTGGGCAAAGGCAGGGGGACTATAGCCTCGGTATGGGCGTGGCAGTGAATTAGTCTCGAACGGGCGATTTTCCCACCTTAATGTTCCGGAGAACGAGGCGTTCACCTGGACCTCGTTCTCACCGGGGCCCGTTTCCACACCTTCTGGATGAGGTGGGAGAAGGTGTTTATTTTCCAGGGAGATGGGCCCACGGTCCTTTCCAGTATTTATTTCGAAGGGAAGAACATGCTACCCCCAGAACACTCTTAAGGGCTGTGTGGGTCTTGTGTGCGTATAAAACTTTTATATATAAGGTTTATACTGACACACACAGGTTATATAAATATAAATAATATATATATATATATATATATATATATATATATATGAATATAAATAAGTAAATAAATAAATAAATAAATATATATATATATATATATATATATATATATATATATATATATATATATATATATATATATATATATATATATATATATATATCGAGCTAAAGTAGAGCTATGACAATAATGATAGAAATCACACTAAAAGACAGAAAAAAAGAGCAAAATGTAAGAGAGCAAACAAAAGTAGTGGATATTTTAACCAAAAACCGAAATAGACATGAACAAGATATATAATGATAATGACAGACGATACATGGACATTAAGAATAACACAATGTGTCCTTAGAGATTGCAAAAAAGCGGGGGAGCGAAGAGAAGACGAAGGATTGACGAGCTACGAAAATTTGACATTTAAAGACCATAAGCAGACGGGACGAGAGGGAAGGGTATGTTTGAGACCTTTGTCCTGCAATGGACCAGCAACAACTAATGTTGATATTTACCATTTTCTATTGACCAAAAAGAGGATGGGCTAAAATAAAAAAAGCATAGCAGCTGATTATCCTTAATCCACATCCTATCCCAAACTACCTACAAATAAAAGTTGCTTATTATCCTTTATCCCACATCCTATTCTAAACCACCTACAAATAAAAGTTGCTGATTATCCTTTATCCCACATCCTATCCCAAACCACCTACAAATAAAAGTTGCTGATTATTTTAATCCACATCCTATCCCAAACTACCTACGAATAAAAGTTGCTGATTATCCTTTATCCACATCCTATCCCAAACCACCTACAAATAAAAGTTGCTGATTATCCTTTATCCACATCCTATCCCAAACCACCTACAAATAAAAGTTGCTGATTATCCTTTATCCGCATTCTATTCCAAACCACCTACAAATAAAAGTTGCTGATTATCCTTAATCCACATCCTATCCCAAACTACCTACAAATAAAAGTTGCTGATCCTTTTAATCCACATCCTATCCCAAACTACCTACAAATAAAAGTTGCTGATTATCCTTTATCCACATCCTATCCCAAACCACCTACAAATAAAAGTTGCTGATTATCCTTTATCCACATTCTATTCCAAACCACCTACAAATAAAATTTGCTGATTATCCTTTATCCCACATCCTATCCCAAACCACCTACAAATAAAAGTTGCTGATTATCCTTCATCCCACATCCTATCCCAAACCACCTACAAATAATAGTTGCTGATTATTTTAATCCACATCCTATCCCAAACCACCTACAAATAAAAGTTTCTGATTATCCTTTATCCACATCCTATCCCATACCACCTACAAATAAAAGTTGCTGATTATTTTAATCCAAATCCTATCCCAAACCACCTGCAAATAAAAGTTGCTGATTATCCTTTATCCACATTCTATTCCAAACCACCTACAAATAAAAGTTGCTGATTATCCTTTATCCCACATCCTATCCCAAACCACCTACAAATAAAAGTTGCTGATTATCCTTTATCCACATCCTATCCCATACCACCTACAAATAAAAGTTGCTGATCATTTTAATCCACATCCTATCCCAAACCACCTACAAATAAAAGTTGCTGATTATCCTTTATCCCACATCCTATAACAAACCACCTACAAATAAAAGTTGCTGATTATCCTTTATTCACATTCTATTCCAAACCACCTACAAATAAAAGTTGCTGATCATTTTAATCCACATCCTATCCCAAACCACCTACAAATAAAAGTTGTTGATTATCCTTTATCCCACATCCTATCCCAAACCACCTACAAATAAAAGTTGCTAATTATCCTTTATCCCACATCCTATCCCAAACCACCTACAAATAAAAGCTGCTGATTATCCTTTATCCCACATCCTATCCCAAACCACCTACAGATAAAAGTTGCTGATTATCCTTTATCCCACATCCTATCCCAAACCACCTACAAATAAAAGTTGCTAATTATCCTTTATCCCACATCCTATCCCAAACCACCTACAAATAAAAGTTGCTAATTATCCTTTATCCACATCCTATCCCAAACCACCTACAAATAAAAGTTGCTGATTATCCTTTATCCACATCCTATCCCATACCACCTACAAATAAAAGTTGCTGATTATCCTTTATCCCACATCCTATAACAAACCACCTACAAATAAAAGTTGCTGATCATTTTAATCCACATCCTATCCCAAACCACCTACAAATAAAAGTTGCTGATTATCCTTTATCCACATCCTATCCCAAACCACCTACAAATAAAAGTTGCTGATTATCCTTTATCCCACATCCTATCCCAAACCATCTACAAATAAAAGTTGTTAATTATCCTTTATCCCACATCCTATCCCAAACCACCTACACATAAAAGTTGCTGATTATCCTTTATCCCACATCCCATCCCAAACCACCTACAAATAAAAGTTGCTAATTATCCTTTATCCCACATCCTATCCCAAACCACCTACACATAAAAGTTGCTGATTATCCTTTATCCCACATCCCATCCCAAACCACCTACAAATAAAAGTTGCCGATTATCCTTTATCCCACATCCTATCCCAAACCACCTACAAATAAAAGTTGCTAATTATCCTTTATCCCACATCCTATCCCAAACCACCTACAAATAAAAGTTGCCGATTATCCTTTATCCCACATCCTATCCCAAACCACCTACAAATAAAAGCTGCTGATTATCCTTTATCCCACATCCTATCCCAAACCACCTACAAATAAAAGTTGCCGATTATCCTTTACCCCACATCCTATACCAAACCACCTACAAATAAAAGTTGCTGATTATCCTTTATCCCACATCCTATCCCAAACCACCTACAAATAAAAGTTGCTGATTATCCTTTATCCCACATCCTATAACAAACCACCTACAAATAAAAGCTGCTGATTATTTTAATCCACATCCTATCCCAAACCACCTACAAATAAAAGTTGCTGATTATCCTTAATCCACATCCTATCCCAAACCACCTACAAATAAAAGTTGCTGATCATTCTTAATCCACATCCTATCCAAAACACCTACAAATAAAATTTGCATATTATCATTATCACATATCCTATTCCAAACCACCTACAAATAAAAGTTGCTGATTATCCTTTATCCCACATCCTATCCCAAACCACCTACAAATAAAAGTTGCTGATTATCCTTTATCCCACATCCTATCCCAAACCATCTACAAATAAAAGTTGCTAATTATCCTTTATCCCACATCCTATCCCACACCACCTACAAATAAAAGCTGCTGATTATTTTAATCCACATCCTATCCCAAACCACCTACAAATAAAAGTTGTTGATCATCCTTAATCCACATCCTATCCAAAACCACCTACAAATAAAATTTGCATATTATCATTATCACATATCCTATTCCAAACCACCTACAAATAAAAGTTACAGATCATCCCATAACCTAAAAAAAAAAAAAACACCTACAGGCTGCAAGCGTGCAAGAGCCCGTGCTTAGCCATAAGGGCCAGCCAATCAGTAACACCAAACAACCAAGTCTTTAGCTTTAGCTCTGTATACTGTAAATATATCGCTTAATTTTTAAGCAATGCAAATTAGCATTTATTATGTCCTGTAAAATCAAATAAAATTATCATTATTTCGTTATACCTTTCTAAAATCCATGGTAACTTACACAAAGTACATAACGAACTGTAAAACTGAAATGAAGTAATTTTCTACAGAAGACAATGCTATGAAATTAAATTTAAAAATTATAATTATTATCATTAGTATTACTATCATTACTATCATTAAGATATTTTCTACAAAAGTTAATGTTATCAAATTCAATTTAAAAATTATAATTATCATTATTATTACGATCATTAAGATAACGATTATGAAAATTATAATAATAATCGTTATCATCATCCTTCAATGCATATTCTTATGTCAATCTGAGATCTAATATATTGAAAACTTTCAAGAGAAACTCTTCCCATATTTTTTTTTTTTTTTCAAATCTTCCCACTGAAAAACTATACTTTTTCGATACACTACTCATTCACACGGCGATTATTTTTCATATTTTTCTATATAAAAATATTTTTCAATTTAAAACACGTTTTTCCTAAATATCCTATTAATTCAAAATGCATTTTATTATATCTAATCAATTATAAAATTTATTTTTAATTCCTTGTTTACGTATATTTTCTTATATCCTTGAAATTTACAAGACTATTTTTTCATACCAATAATATATTCATATATTTTTCTTATTTTACATATTTAGAATATATTCCTATTAAATATTCTAAATATGGGTTTTTAACAACCTATATATTTAGAATAACTTTAGTTTCACAAGAAATATATTCTAACAGAACACATTTATAGGAACTCCTTAGGATTCATTGTGTCTATTGAATTTGTCATATATTTCTTTGTTGTCTGTAAGTTTCCAGTGAAGAATATTACAACAACAAAAATGAAAATTAACCTGACATTTGTAAATTCCATACCGCAAACAACACAAATATCTTAGCTAGAGTTTCATGCAACGCAGAATAACTGACACACAGACCTTTCACTAAGTGAAAATAACTTCAATGAAAACAGGTTACCCAAAGTAAAGAAGAGAGGCCACTGCGAGTGATCAAAATCACAAAGTTCAAAAGGCAAAGATTTATCATGTTTGGTTTTTGTATATTTGGAAATCACAGCAAATCCAAATTCGTGAAAAGCATTGCATTCAGTTTCATATTGAGAGAGAGAGAGAGAGAGAGAGAGAGAGAGAGAGAGAGAAAATTAATCTATTAGATATACTAAAGCCAATAGGAGAGAGAGAGAGAGAGAGAGAGAGAGAGAGAGATAAAATTAATTTATTAGATATACTAAAGCCAATAGGAGAGAGGGAGAGAGAGAGAGAGAGAGAGAGAGAGAGAGAGGGAACTGATATTAATTTAATCTTAAAATCAGATATAATAAACTGAATAAGAGAGAGAGAGAGAGAGAGAGAGAGAGAGAACTGAAATTAATTTAATCTTAAAATCGGATATACTAAACAAAATAGGGGAGAGAGAGAGAGAGAGAGAGAGAGAGAGAGAGAGGACAAATTAACTGGGATTTAACTTATGTTGAAATCTCTATGCTAAATCGCATAGGGGAGAGAGAGAGAGAGAGAGAGAGAGAGAGAGAGAGAGAGTTACCAACGTCTTCATTTCAAATCAAAAGATAGAATACGCCTTGAATCCGCATTATCTTTAAATGCTTCGAAATAAAGTGTCCCAAACGGTATACTATTGGTAATTCACTTACTTCATCCTGTCCGACCACATTCAAAACTGCGAGAATTATAATTTAAACGTTTTTGTCTAATCTACTAATTATTATGGTCTAATCTGCGAAACATTCTTTTCTTGTCTACAATGTATTTTGACTATTCTAACAAACGTTTTTGTATCAAACATTTCTAATCTACGAAACATTTTTGTTTAATCTACAAAACGTTTTGACTACTCTAACAAACGTGTCCGTCTAATCTACAAAACATTTTGAATAATCTCAAAAACGTTTTCGTCTAATCTACGAAACGTTTTTATATAATCTACAAAAAGATCTAACTACTCAAACAAATGTTTTTGTCTAATCTATGAAAGATTTTGCAGAATCTACAAAACGTTTTGAATACTCTAACAACTGTTTTCGTCGAATCAACAAAACATTTTTTGTCTAATCAACGAAACGTTTCTGTCCAATCTACGAAACGTTTATGACTAATCAGCGAAACGTTTTTGTCTAATCTAGAACATTCTTTACCGCTGGTATAACCATTACACGGAAGAGGATAATTGCAAGGCTCCATTAGCATTGTGCGACTCGTTAGGCGGTCGTTGCGCAATCCGGCCCGGGGAACATTTCGCCTAATTTATGGAAAAGGCGTCTTGCTTCTAATGCCGGGAAGGAAGGGGTCGTCATTGTCGTCTTTGGAGGTATATCAGAGTGGGTCGTCGTTTAGGATATACACGCTTTCTCTTCTCGGTATCGTTTCATGCGTTAGTTTTATGAAACGTCTTGGTTTCCATGTTCTCACGAGAGAGAGAGAGAGAGAGAGAGAGAGAGAGAGAGAGAAATTAATCTAGTTGTGAAATCGGATATACTGAACCGAATAGGAGAGAGAGAGAGAGAGAGAGAGAGAGAGAGAGAGAGAAATAACAGAAAATAATCTTGAAATCAGATATACTAAACCGAATAGGGGAGAGAGAGAGAGAGAGAGAGAGAGAGAACTGGAATCAATTTAATCTTGAAATCAGATATACTAAACCGAATAGGAGAGAGAGAGAGAGAGAGAGAGAGAGAGAGAGAGAACTGAAATCAATTTAATCTTGAAATCAGATATACTAAACCGAATAGGAGAGAGAATTGACTATGTTTTTGGTGTCTAAATTTCTTCCAGAGGAGAGAGAATTGTCTGATTGGGTGAGTATATTTTACGAGAGAGAGAGAGAGAGTTCAGTGAGTCTACATTTAACCAGAGAGAGAGAGAGAGAGAGAGAGAGAGAGAGAATTGACTATGTTTGGGCGATAGTCGACATTTTTCCAGAGAGAGAGAGAGAGAGAGAGAGAGAGAGAGAGAGAGAGCCTTACCTTATTGCCTTATTCTATGTTTGGTTCCCCCAGGTCCCTCAGTGTGAGGCACCTCGTATATCCACCATAGATATGAGAGAGAGAGAGAGAGAGAGAGAGAGAGAGAGAGAGAGAGAGCACGTCCCAATGAGGGTTGTTTATGCATGGCCTTCCATAGCAGGCCTGAGAGGTGTCAGGTGGCGACGCACACTAAGACAGTTAGGGAATCTCAAAGATATTGTATGACCAAGCTTCCAGACCCTCCGCCACGTCGGGCTCTTCATCTTGGAGTGGCGCACCAGCATGACAGGGCTTCCAGTTTTCCAGTGTAAAAACTGGAAGAAAATAAAAACGAGGGAGAAAGATTATTGACGCCGGTTTCCTTAGCCAGGGGTGAGAAGTGAATGGTTTCCGGGGGAATCTATTCTGAAACTTTGTTTATTCGATTTATTTGCTTTCGAATGTCGATGCAAATATGTGGATTTTAGATTTTTTTATTTTTTTGTTTGGCTGTGTATCTCGAAGAAAATATATTCTAATAACCTTCTATTGCAGCGTAATGAGAAATTTTATTACTAACTCCTTTCTTATCAATGCATGATTCTACATAGTTATTTTCTCTCATAAATACTGAAAACATGCATACACACACACACAAACACACACACACACACACACACAAACACACACACACACACCCACACAC
>NC_090762.1:36046554-36051554 GCF_036898095.1 Palaemon carinicauda | reverse complement strand
CTATAATAATAATAAATAATAATAATAATAATAATAATAATAATAATAATAATAATAATAATACCATCCCAACGGATTATTCTCAGCTGAGACACACGCACTGAAGAAATCTCGACATCCAAAGGACCCGAGATAAACAAAGTGATCAGACCTTAATGAAATCTAACTCTTTGGGCGAACTCGCACAAGATATAACAAGGCGGAGAAGCTAATTGGCTCAAAGGAGAAAACAGGCGATTAAGCCTATTTTATTCCATGTAAATGATTATCGAGAGGCAGTGTAAGATTTTTCTTTCATTGAATTAGTATGCATTTTGTTTCTTTATTCTTTTATCTGTATCAGAGGTTGCTAGGGCCTGATTGGTAACGTCTCTGCCTGGTGTTTGCCAGTCGGGGCTTCGAGTCCCGCTCAGACTCGTTAGTGCCATTAGTGTCTGCAACCTTACCGTCTTTGTGAGGTAAGGTTGGGGGGTTTGGGGGAGCCTATAGGTCTATCTGCTGAGTCACCAGCAGCCACTGCCTGGCCTTCCCTGGTCCTAGCTTGGGTGGAGAGGAGGCTTGGGCGCTGATATTATAATATATGGTCAGTCTCTAAGGCATTGTCCTGATTGCTAAGGCAATGTCACTGTCCCTTGCCTCTGCCAATCATGAACGACCTTTTAACCTTTAAAGGGATAATTAGTTTATCATAACTAGGGTAGTGGTGGCCGATGTGGTAACGTCCCTTACTGATAATCGCCAGACTGGGATTCGAGTCCCGCTCAAGCTCGTTAGTTTTTTCAGTCGCTGCAACCTCACCATTCTTGTGAGCTAAGGATGGGGGGTTTGGGGGAGCCTATAGGTCTATCTGCTGAGTCCTTAGCAGCCATTGCCTGGCCCTCCTTGGTCCTAGCTTGGGTAGAGAGGGAGCTTGGGCGTTGATCATATGTATATGTGGTCAGTCTCTAGGTCATTGTTCTGCGTGATAGGGCAATGTCACTGTCCCTTGCCTTTGCCATTCATGAATGGCCTTTAAACCTTTCAGTGCTCGAAAGTTAAATGGTGGATCACAGTTAATTTCGCTGGAAACTTTACATAATACCTTGAAGCCCATACTCTGAGTTTAAAGGTTTAAAGGCCACTCATGAATGGCAGAGGCAAGGGTCAGTGACATTGCCCTTTCAAGCAAAACAATGCCCTAGAGACTGACCATATTTATTTATGGTCAGGGCCCAAGCACCCTCTCCACCCAAGTTAAAACCAGGGACGGCCAGACAATGCCTACTGATGACTCAGCAGGTAGACCTATAGGCCTCTCCAAACTCCTCACCCTAGCTCACAAGGATGGTGAGGGACTTGAATCCCAGTGTGGTGATAACCAGTCAGGGACGTTATCACAGGCCACAACAACCCTGGTTCAGTAATCATGCTCGGTGTTCTGGGATCCAGTTCAATTAACGACTTACGCTTACAGGTGGAGTATATCAATTGGTGCCAAAATAATCTGGAGTCCAGAGAAGGGATAAGGGACTCTATACTTCACCCCTAAGGACTTCTGAGATACAAGAGGTCAGGAATCTTATGGTGCTACGCCCTTATATAAAGGCATGTCTGATGCCTTTGTCCTGCAGTGGATTAAAAACGGCTACATTTAGTTTTATATATATATATAAATATATATATATATATATATATATATATATATATATATATATATATATATATATGTATATATATGTATATACATACTGTGTATACATACATATATATATATATATATATATATATATATATATATATATATATATATATATATATATATATATATATATATATGTAATTCCCGTGCCCTGCTCTTATTATTGTTCAGAGGCATTTGATAAAGAATAGAATAATTGATATATTATTTTCAGATTAATATCAAGCTAAATGATAGAGAATAGAATTTACAAAGTCTTGCGTCCTCAAAGTCTTATGGGAATATATATATATATATATATATATATATATATATATATATATATATATATATATATATATATATACATACGTATATATATATGTATATATATATATATATATATATATATATATATATATATATATATATATATATAGCCTTTTCTAATCCACTACAGGACAAAGGCATCATACATGTCTTTATTCATGTCTGAGGGTTTGGCAATTTCATAAATACGCTAGCCAGTGTGGTTTGGTGATGGTGGGAGACTTTTGTCTGATCAATCACTGCGAACCAACCTAGTATGGCTGCTCCTGGCTAGTACAACTTTGCTGATCATGGCGATACAAAAAGTCTTTCACCACGTCAAGGTATCGCGACTGAGAAAGGGATATTATATATATATATATATATATATATATATATATATATATATATATATATATATATATATATACACATATATATATATGTATATATCTATATCTATATATATATATGTATATATATATATATATATATATATATATATATATATATATATATATATATATATATATATATATATATATATATATATATATATATATTGAATTTAAACCATCAGATGTTACATTGAGAATATTAACTGTTCGTTCCCTTTGTTTAGAACCAAGCTTGAAATCAAATAAACCGAAAGCAATAACAGACAGATATAGGATATCAAAACTTTATCCCAATCCGCTAGTGGTCCCAGATAATAAAAACGCCAGTCATACTATTCGAACCATTCTCATTAATAATTTTCTACCGACAACATAACAGTATTTCCCAAGACGAAATCTATTTCTATTTCCACAGCGCCATCGAACAATTTCGTAGTGGTATGAAAATTACATTACATAACGTCGAGTCGTTATCTGTGCTGTGAAGATAAAATCATAAAGTAAGAAACATCGTCAACTAGAGGGGCACTTAATAGAACACAGACCTCCGCCGCTGCGGCTTATTTCTCGACCTTTCGCTCGACCGTCACTAAGGATAATGCATTTCCATTGGCCTCGATCGAAGAATTACTTGTGAAGGTAGGGGGTAGTAAATATTTTACAACTATCGATTTAAAATCTGGATACTATGAAATACCCAATCAGCAAGACAGTAAATGTAAAATGGCATTTATAGCTAACGATCAACTATTTCAGTTTAATTTTCCTCCTTTCAGTGCTAAAAATGCTCCAAGTCATTTCTCTGGAATAATGATTGTGGTTTTGTCTCCCTTAATTTGCAATAATATTATTGTTTATATAGATGATATTATAATTACATGGAAAACGGCTGAAACATAATAATAATATTCGTAAAGTTTTAGAAGCATTGCGACGTAATGGAATGAAAATAAATTTGTCAAAGTGCAAATTTTTCTATCAACAGGTCAAATTTTTAGGTCACATAATAACTCCAGAAGGTATCCAACCCTGCCATAAGTAAAGTATTAATTAACATGTATTAATTCGGAGTGGGCTTTCTTACAATCAAATATGAACCAAGTTTGAAGTTTCTGCACAACAATGTCCAATCTTAGGGCTAATTACATGAATTGGACATTTTACTTGACCGTGACCTTGCCCTTGACCTTCCAAAACTTGATCATTTCCAGCTTTTTATATAACAGTTAATCCCTGCAAGTTTCATTACTCTACGGTTAAAATAGTGGCCAGGAAGCTGTTCACAAACTCATACACACAAACCAACACACAAACAGTTGGTAAAACATAACCTCCATCTATCTTCGTTGGCGGAGGTAGTAATTATGTATGAGTGCAGCGACCAGATATTGATTTTAAGTTTAAAGGCATTTTGATCACTAACAACTCCTCCCACCGTCAACTCTTAACATTGTTTGTAATATTTTTTCAAATATCCTAAATCTTACACATTGACATTTGAATATTCAGAATGGAGTTCAAATGTTTACAAGTACAATATGCAATTTTCAAAATAAAAGATAAAAAAAAATCCTTTAAAGCTGTGTAAAAGAAAAAAAAGAGAGAGAGAGAGAGAGAGAGAGAGAGAGAGAGAGAGAGAGAGAGAGAGAGAGAGAGAGAGAGAGAGAGAGAGAGAGTACGTGATGCCAATATAAAAATATAAACAATCTCAGACACCCTTATTTTTTCATCATAACGATTATCAGAATGAAGTTAGAATCATTTTGGAATCATTCCCGGGCAATTCCCACCCCTGGTATTTGTGGGAATCTCTCAGTTCACTTCCCCCTCTGCGGCATTACTGAAAAGATGAGAGAAAAGACTTTCAGCCTTAATCAAGTGTTGCGCGTGTTATTTGAACTGGCAAGATTAGGCGACTTTTATTGTGGGCGATAAAAGTCGGGGAAAATGTAAAGACAACGACGTCAACATTTATCATCTGCCCTGACGGTGGTAGGAAAGGAGCAGAGGAGGAAAGGGGCCGAGGAAAAAGGAGGGAAGGAGAGAAGAAAATGAGGTAAGGAAAGAGGGAAAGAGGGGAGGAATGAGAGAAGGTATGCATAATGAATTACAACTTCAACGACTACAACAATAAATGTAGCCGTTTCTAGTACACTGCTGGACAAAGGCCTCAGACATGTCCTTATTCATGTCTGCGGTCTGGTAAGTTTCCATCACTACACTAGCCACTGCGAATTGGTGATGGTGGGAGATTTTCGTCTCATCGCTCACAGAAAACTAATCTAGTACAGCTTTGCTGATCATGGCGATACAAAAATCTTTTCACCATATAGGTATTCCCATTCATAAAGGTATAATGAATCAATTCTATAATAAGTAATGAAATAAGAACTACGGTATTTTACATTGGTTCTTGTGTGATGATTGGAATCTATTCAATAAGATGATGTTATTCTAAAAGTAGGCCTACCATCATGATAAAAAGCTAATATTTTTCACCTAACTTCAATTCGCTAATCCTACACAAGCCTATAATCAAACCACACGTACAGAAAACAGTCGAAATATTTAAAGAAACAAGAGCTAATTAAATTCTTCCGGAATATGAATGAAATAATGATTCGTAATGGTTGAGA
>NC_090762.1:36019054-36036554 GCF_036898095.1 Palaemon carinicauda | reverse complement strand
TTTATGTATCTGTTGAATCTAAGAATCCCCTAAGCTGAGAACTTTCATAAAATTAACTGTTTCATTTACTTGCAAATAAGGTTCCATTCTCTCTCTCTCTCTCTCTCTCTCTCTCTCTCTCTCCCTGAACATCAGTGTCCTATTTTATTGTCTTGTAACTTTCTCACTCTCTTCTGATATCACTGTCCTCTCTCTCTCTCTCTCTCTCTCTCTCTCTCTCTCGAATTGGAAAGAGATAAATAGGACATCAATATCCGTAAAGAGAGAGAGAGAGAGAGAGAGAGAGAGAGAGAGAGAGAGAAGTTGCATTGCAAAATTGCAAATTCTCTAATTGCAAATTCTCTCTCTCTCTCTCTCTCTCTCTCTCTCTCTCTCTCTCCTTTCATACATTATCAATAGATTCCAATCAACTAGTTAATTTCACCCTCTTCTTTAAAACATTATCAAAATTTAAATCCCAATTCTCTAGATGATTTCCTCATCTAACAAAATCCAACATAAAACATTAGAAAATACCAAGATTCGGATTATTAGCAAATGATGACCTGCAAACGAGTAAATAAAGGAAAAAGAAACAGATAATAATGTTAACCAGAACGTTCTTCGACCCGCTTAAGCACCACTCCGCTGTCATAATTGTAACGTTTTCCCTAAGGAACACTCTAAAAGGCTCCTAAGCGGCTGTAACAGTCCCTCCTCTCGCCACTTAGCAGTTTACTAAGCAGTGTTTACGAGAGCCACTCTAGCTTAGTTTATGAGTCTCTTCAAGACCTTATGTAGCTCCTTTAGACGTATCAGTTTAAAGACGGAGATATCACTTGACCGTGAAGTTCAAGAGAGCGTTGGGCTGGGATAGAACAGAGCCAGGAGCCAGTTTCGGATGAGCAAGGAAGTAGGAGAGGAGGGGGCCGTAGACTTTTGGCTGGGAAAGTGTAGGACAGAGAGTAGTACAAGGATGGCCCACATCACCATCTTCCCAATATAATAAAGACTAACTGTGTGTGTGTGTGCATATATATATATATATATATATATCCCATTCTGAGTGGGGATACCTTAACGTGGCGAAAGGGCTTGCGTATCGCCATAATCAGCAAAGCTGTACGAGCCAGGGCTACCCATACTAGGTTGGTTTGCTATGAGTGATCAGACAGAAGTCTCCCATCATCACCAACAATCAGCAGTGGGCAGCGGTGGTAACGAAAACGGCAAACCTCACGCATGACTAAGGATATGCCTGAAGCCTTTGTCCTACAGTGGACTGGAAATGGCTGGATTTGTTGTTGTATATACATCATATATATATATATATATATATACGATGCATCCTCACCATCCTTGGGAGCTAAGGGTTGAGGGGTTTAGTAAAGCCTATAGGTCTATTTTCATGTATAGATGGTCAGTCTCTAGGGCATTGTCTTGTTTGATAGGGCAGTGTCCACTTCCCCTAGCCTCTGCCATTCATGAGTCGCTTTTAAACATATTAAAATCAGAAACACAAGCTCACACCCAGAACGATTTGACACATATACGATGATTTATATTGCATTTTCAAAACATTGTACAAATTAGGGGTATCAGTATTATATATATATATATATATATATACATATATATATGTGTGTATATATATATATATATATATATACATATATATATATGTGTGTGTATATGTATATATACATATATATACACAATATATATTCATTTATATGTATACACACGCATACAACTATAATACAAACATACATATTTGCCTCAATGCGTGTGTGTATATTATATGTATATACATACACACATATGTATATATATATATATATATATGTGTGTGTGTGTGTGTATATACATAAGCTTATACACACACACACGCACACACACACACACACATATATATATATATATATATGCATTTGTATATATGACTATATAAATATATATATTAATTTTAATGCATCACACATATACTATATATATATATATATATATATGTATATATATATATATATATATCAGTACATATATATATCAGTATATATATATATATATACATATATATATATATATATATACATATGCGCATATATATAGATTATGAACATTATAAAAATTCAGATATTATTCTTAAAAAGTCTATATAAATCCCATGCTTTGAAAACTGACCAATTTCTAAGGAAATAAATAATTCGACGAAAAATATCTTTCTCAAAAATTGATGAAAACAAATTTTGGAAGATAAAAAGTAAAATAAAGAAGGAAGAACAACTCTACATAAAAAAAAAAAAATAGTGATGGAGATGATGGGTGGGCGAGGTAACGATCAAAGATAGTGATGGTATCACCCTTATCATCTTACGCTTCAGTAGTTATCTGAGTGTGATGCTCAAAAGAAAATGGCTGACGAGGAAGACATATAATGTTATAAGAAGAGAAAAACATTTTGGGGGTGGAGGTGGGTGAAGGGATGGGGGGATGAAGAGGGTATGGGGGGAGTATTGCAATTTATGTAAAGGAGGAGAGAGAGAGAGAGAGAGAGAGAGAGAGAGAGAGAGAGGCTAAATCCAGTGTACAATGAATGACAGAGACAGGGATAGAAAAGATCCAGTGAGCAATGAGAGAGAGAGAGAGAGAGAGAGAGAGAGAGAGAGAGAGAGAGAGAGAGAGAGAGAGAGGCTAAATCCAGTGTACAATGAATGACAGAGACAGGGATAGAAAAGATCCAGTGAGCAATGAGAGAGAGAGAGAGAGAGAGAGAGAGAGAGAGAGAGGCTAAATCCAGTGTACAATGAATGACAGAGACAGGGATAGAAAAGATACAGTGAGGAATGAGAGAGAGAGAGAGAGAGAGAGAGAGAGAGGCTAAATCCAGTGTACAATGAATGACAGGGACAGGGATAGAAAAGATCCAGTGAGGAATGAGAGAGAGAGAGAGAGAGAGAGAGAGAGAGAGAGAGAAGATCCAATGTACAATGAATAAGCATTTGAATAGACTTTCCCTAAGGAGATAAGAGCAACTTTTCGTAAATGTGCCGGTAGGGCGCTATCCAAAGCCCGATCCAAGATGATAATAATGATAATCAAAATCCGAAGGTCCATCCTCAAAATTTCTACCATTCACCGTTTTGGTGGCAGCATATTTTGAAGAGAGAACAGTAAAACTTTACCTTCACGTGTCCACCAAGCTTCGTTGAATTTGACTCAGTATTTCTAGTGTAAAGTTGATGACAAACGAAAAATTGATGTTACGAAGAACTGCTGCGTACTTGTGCTTTCATGTACTTCATCTAAAATGTTACTGATTCATCCTTGGGTCATACCCAATATAAGTATCAAGTGTGGGCAAAATCGATACTGTATTTTTGTGTGAAGATGCTCACAAAAATTCAAAATAAACTATCTAGAGGGCTACTCAGTAGAGAGCATGCCTTCGCCACGCCAAGCAGTTTTATTTTGCTCTTAACCCCACTGCGTACTTGTACTTTGACGTACTGTCTACAAAATCTAATGATTTTGTCCTTGGGTCATACCTCACATGTCCACCAAGTCTTGTTGAAATTGGTTCATTAGTTTAAGCTTAATGTTGTGAACAAACAAAAAATTAATGAACAAAACATTTGCCATTTACTTTACGTTACGATTATTTTCAAAGTACTGCTGCGTACTTGTATTTTGGTGTACTTTACCCAAAACATTACATATTCTTCCTTGGAACATATCCAACATGACTACCAAGTTTGGCCAAAATCGTGGCAATAGTTTTTGTGTAAAGCTGCTCACAAACAAATAAACGACGAGGGGGATGAATACATACCTTTAACAAAAACTTCAATTTTGACGAAAGTAAATTCAATTTATTAATCTATTAAACCAATGAACTATTTAAACATAGGCAGCATGTTCTCAGAGTAATCAATCAAAGTATTTCAATTGTGCAATCCTCCAAATAACCAATAAGATATGGGAAACCAATTTTCTCACCTGATTTGGTTCACAGATAGACTCCATGGGACAGACTCATATGGGATTTTTCAATCTTCTAATTTGGGGATGAAATTTATCACCTCTTCCTAGCAATTCCAACCCTTCCCTTCCCAATCATCAGCACACCCCCACCCTCTATTTTTCAAATGAACCCTAAACAACCAGCATTTGTAAACA
Source organism: Palaemon carinicauda (assembly GCF_036898095.1). NCBI lineage: Eukaryota > Metazoa > Arthropoda > Malacostraca > Decapoda > Palaemonidae > Palaemon > Palaemon carinicauda. The sequence continues at coordinate 36,032,399 of NC_090762.1, read as the reverse complement.
TCAACTCAAATTATTATTATACTCACACAAACACACACATATATATATATATATACATATATATATATATATATATATATACGTGTATATATATATATATATGTATATATATACATGTATATATATATATACATACATATATATATATATATATATATATTGCCTGTCACGCTCGGAGGAAGAAAGAATAGTCATACCCTAGTGTGAGAGAGAGTAGCTAGACAGGTGCACTCGGAAACAACAATCTCCCACATATTGCCAAACCCAAGTTAGGGAAGAAGGAGGGGGGGGGTGTATTGAATCTGTGTAAGAATACATGTCTATCTGCACACTTAGCCGTCAATTGTGACGGGATGCGTACACTAGTTATGAAAATAAAAACGTCCGTGGTAATTCAAAACTCTATAACCCATTCCTGCCCCCTCCCCTTCCAAACTCAACCCAGCACAATAAAGAGCAAAACTTAAAACAGGTTCACTTCCCTTCGTCTTATTAACAAGGAGCAAACGGAGTCTCCTCAAACCCCCCCCCCCCCCAAGTCTGGTCTTAAAGGAGCAAACGGTAATACTATCATCATACAACCGTATCCTACAAACAATAGGGAATTAGGAAACTTGGCTCCCGCTCTGGAAGTTTGGCATCAAGAATATCGTGTTGGTCTTGTTGCTGTATGTGTGTGTGTGTGTGTGTGTGTGTGTTGTGGCTGTATGTGCAGGATTCCATTACCAACTCCCAAGTTTGGTTGGCCTTTACTACAGTGTTACGGCGACATTTTTCATTTTAAAATCCCATCCTCTCTCTCTCTCTCTCTCTCTCTCTCTCTCTCTCTCTCTCTCTCTCTTTCATTTAATGGTGTATATAAGAGAGCTTTCAGAAAAAATTCCCATATCTTTTTTTTATTTATACCCCTTTCAAGTTTTCCAAGATATATATATATTTATTGCTTGTGTTTTTCCTACAATCATACATGAACACAATGTAAAGTCTTACTTTAATTGTTAAAAAAACAGTAATTTTAATCGAAAATTCTCTATAAAAATTTACTATTCTTAACCGTATTTAAGTAAAATACAGTTGACTGCAATTTTCACCCTACTTTTAATATTATCCTTTACGGGTTGGTCACCATAATATCACTCCTTCACGTCAATATATCCGTAATTAAAACAGTAAATGCCTGGCAACATTTATTCCAGGATTTTTACAGTTTTTTTACGCCAAATTTTCTACATTGCATGCTACGTTGGGTCTCTTCAGTGCTTGATTGGTGACAGATGAGATATACAAACACTGATAACCTTTAGTAAAAAGACAGAAAAATAACACAGCTAGAGTTGTTCATGTAAGAACCAAGCTGAGTTATACGGTATATGTACAGATATGAAGAAGAATAAACCTATTAGTAATGAGGAAGTTCTATTCACATACAACTTGATGTGAGTATGTATATATATATATATATATATATGTATGTATGTATGTATGTATGTGTATATATATATATATATATATATACACACATATATATATATATATACACATATATATATATATATATATCTCGCTCACAGCAAACCAACATAGTATGGGTGATCTTGACTAGTACAACTTCTCTGATCATGGCAAAACGCAAGCTCTTTCATCGCGTTAAGGTACCCCCCCCCCCCTACATATCCAAACAATATATTATACACATTAATATAAAGCATTTGTGTCACCGTTTTACAATGTCTAATTATTTCAACCCAAAGATCATAAAACATATAATCCTTTTATCAATTTTATGACTTAAACTTCTAGAGATAGGGTAAAATTCATCCTATTTTCCTCTAATAATTAAAAGCTGTTTTGTTTGCTTCTATTAGCTTGTCCTTCCGTCTGTCAATCAAACTATACGTGACTTAAAATAAAAAAAAAAATAATTATTTTAATGTTTACCATAATTACTGACATTATACCTCCTATTGTCTTGTATCTGTCAGGTTGTTTATCTGTTCGTTACTGTTTTAGAAAATATTTTATTTCAATTGTTCATTATTTCTCATATCGTTTATTTATTTCTTTATTTCTTTTCCTCACTGAGCTATTTTTCTCCGTTGCAGTCCTTGGGCTTATGGCATCTTGCTTTTCCAACTGGGGTTGTAGCTTAGCTAGCAGTAATAATAATAATAATAATAATAATAATAATAATAATAATAAGAATAATAATAATAATAATAATAATAATAATAATAATAATAATAATGAAAATAACAACAATAATAATAATAATGATAATAATAATAATAATAATAATAATAATAATAATAATAATATTAATAATGAAAATAATAATAATAATAATAATAATAATAATAATAATAATAATAACAATAATAATAATAATAATCCATGAACACGAAGCAATATCACATAATTTTCCTTTTATTACTTCTATCAGTAACAAGAGCGCGTTCGTATACTAAGTTTTAAAATGAATCGTAAGAATAAATAAATTTAAGAGTTTGACCCTATCTTTGCGTGCTGAACGTTTCACGTGTCCTTTCCTTCAAAGCACACGCCATGCCAATCATCCCTGGCTGTCTCGGTTTCCTTTTGACAACTCCTTTTTTCTTAAACAAATAAGTCAATTGGATTAGGGATCATATTTTCGTGGTATTAAGGACTTCACGATGACAGTATAGGATGTTGATGATGTAAATGATAACAATTATAATTCCATATTATTAACTCAATGCTAATGTAATTGTAATGTTTATTACTGTATTACTTAGCATTATCATTACTTGCAAAATTATTACATCGTGAATAGCTATATAATTATCGCAAATTATCATAAACTCTATTAATGACTTTCACTCTCCTAGACTACGTGAAAATTACAAGTCATATTTTCCTAATTATATTTCATCTTGGAATAACTTGGTACTTTTCCCATAAAGCCTGCGTAATCCTGTGTATAAAAAGTATCAATTTTAAATTATTACTGAGAATAAATGTAAATTTAAAATGAACATACTGGAAGATATAAATAGATATTCAAGACAACTAAATAAATTACTTAATTGATTACATTTCCTATATAAAAAAATATACAAATAAATTATGATAAAATAAATTTACACTTGCATTGGCACAGCAATTGACCATTTCGGCAATATTATTATTATCATCACTTGCTAAGCTACAACCTTATTTGCAAAAGCAAGATGCTATAATCCTATGGGCTCCAACATGTGGAAATAGCCTTATGAGGAAAGGAAACAAGGAAAAATAAAATATTTCAAGAACAGTACCAACATCAAAATAAATCTTTCATATATAAATTTAAAAACTTTAGCAAAACAAGAGGAAGAAAAGAAAGATAGAATAGTGTGTCCTCGTGTACCCTCAAGCAAGAGAACTCTAACCCAAGACAGTGGCAGACCCACAGTACAGAGGCTATAACACTACCCAAGAATAGAGAACAATAGGTCTCTTCTAACCTTACAAAGAGAAAAGTGGCCATTAAACAATTACAGTGCAGTAGGTAACCCCTTGAGCGAAGAAGAAATGTTTGGTAATCTCAGTGTTGCCAGTGGTATAAGGACAGAGGAGAATATGTAAAGAATAGGCCTGACTATTCAGTGTGTGTGTGTGTGTGTGTGTGTGTGTAGGCAAAGGGAAAATGAACCGTAACAAGAGAGAAGGATTCAATGTAGCACTGTCTGGCCCTTCAAAGGACACCATAACTCGCTCGCGGTAGTATCTCAACGGGTGGCTGGTGCCCGGGCCAACCTACTCCCTACGAAGAAAAAAAAGATGAAGAAGAACAGGAGGAGGAGGAGGAGGAGGAGGCGGAGGAGGAGGAGAAGGAGAAGTTCTCAGAGCCTCCGTCGTCGCCAAGAGATAAGGGGTTGAGGGTCTGGTAGGTCTTTTGCTAACCTCTAGTGTAAGAAAGAAAGCCAATATCATCTAAGCTATGAACCATTTCCAGGACAAAATTCCAATATCAGACAATATAGGTCGAGCTCCGTACAATAAGGAAGTTCGTTAACTTTCGGTATTTACGATAATGTAACTTTTTTACTTTTTTTTCTTTCTTTTTGCCAGGTTAAAATACCACTGAGATCGAACATTTAAAGTTTGAAAACATTAAAGCATATCCTTATTTCAATCCTGTCATGGAGGTGCTTTCTATAAGACATCCTTTTCGTAAAGGATCTTAGTAAAATATTCCCTTTTATCCTTACAATCCTTACGTACAGTTGGATACAGGAGTCTCTGGCACACCTCACTCCGAAGAAGTGCGCCCTGTCACACCTTTACTACGCTGCAAGTAACCAAACAGATAGCGTAGGGAGATATAGCAGAGGAGATGGGCGAGGCAGTAAACGTGTAGCAGGGTGCACTTCCACACTGCGCGGTGTACCAGGAATTTCTGAGTCCAACTGCACAAGATTCTAAACAACAAAATCGCGTCCCCTTTTCAATCTTTCATAAGGATTCTTCCCCAATGCGTCAATTCTTTCTAATTTCTTCTAAGACCTTGAATGAATAATACTTCTTTCAAATTATATATTATCACATATACATTTTCCTCGTAAATATTTAATATTCTTCATCAGGAATTTGTTTAACAGATCTTTAAAAATTATCGTGTATCATATCATATTTTGGTAGTAAATTATCTTAAAAAATAAAGGATTCCTTTATATTTCATTATATCCTTTAAATTCATTTACTCCAAAAGGATATTTTCCTATCAATGCATGATTGCAAGATGATTCTGAATATCAAGCGAATCTGCATAAAATATCAATAACTAGAGGGGCACTCATTAGAGTGCAGACCTCCATCGCGGCAGCTTATTTCTCGACCTTTGACTTTAACATATATTAATTGGCGTGTATTTTCATACACTCAAATATGAGCCTAGTTTGAAGTCTCTGTGACAACGATGTCAAAACTTATGGCTGATTACGTGAATTGGACATTTAGCTTGACCTTGACCTTCCAAAATTTTATAATTTCCAGCTGTTAACAAACAAACACACAAAAAGAGACGAAAACGTAACCTCCTTCAAAACTCTTTGTCGGGAGTAATCATTTCTTCTCCAAGTCTCTTCTGACATGTACCTGATTTCCCGGATCTTGACTTCTGAAACTAAAGCTAAGGCACTTTCTTTTCGGATCTTGACCTCTGAAACTAAAGCTACAACCCTTTCTTCTGGGATCTTGACCTATGAAACTAAAGGGAGGACACTCTCTTTTCAGATCTTGACCTCTGAAACTAAAGCTAAGGGACTTTCTTTTCGGATCTTGACCTCTGAAACTAAAGCTACAACCCTTTCTTCTCGGATCTTGACCTATGAAACTAAAGGGAGGACACTTTCTTTTCAGATCTTGACCTCTGAAACTAAAGCTAGGGCACTTTCTTCTCGGATCTTGACCTCTGAAACTAAAGCTACAACCCTTTCTTCTGGGATCTTGACCTATGAAACTAAAGGGAGGACACTCTCTTTTCAGATCTTGACCTCTGAAACTAAAGCTAAGGCACTTTCTTCTGGGATCTTGACCTATGAAACTAAAGGGAGGACACTCTCTTTTCAGATCTTGACCTCTGAAACTAAAGCTAAGACACTTTCTTCTTAGATCTTGACCTCTGAAACAATTGCTAAGAAACTTTATTTTCGGATCTTGACCTATGAAACTAAAGCTAAGACACTTTCTTCTCAGATCTTGACCTCTAAAACAAATGCTAAGAAACTTTCTTCTCGGATCATGACCTTTGAAACTAAAGCTAAGAAACTTTCTTTTCGGAACTTAAACTTTGAAACTGAAGCTCAGACACTTTCTTTTCGGATCTTGGCCTTTGAAACTAAAGCTAAGAAACTTTCTTTTCGGATCCTGACCTTTGGAACTAAAGCTAAGAAACTTTCTTTTCGGATCTTGACCTTTGAAATTAAAGCTAAGAAACTTTCTTTTCGGATCTTGACCTTTGAAACTAAAGCTAAGAAACTTTCTTTTCGGATCTTGACCTCTGAAACTAAAGCTACAACCCTTTCTTCTCGGATCTTTACCTATGAAACTAAAGGGAGGACACTTTCTTTTCAGATCTTGACCTCTGAAACTAAAGCTAAGGCACTTTCTTTTCGGATCTTGACCTATGAAACTAAAGGGAGGACACTTTCTTTTCAGATCTTGACCTCTGAAACTAAAGCTAAGGCACTTTCTTTTCGGATCTTGACCTCTGAAACTAAAGCTACAACCCTTTCTTCTCGGATCTTGACCTATGAAACTAAAGGGAGGACACTTTCTTTTCAGATCTTGACCTCTGAAACTAAAGCTAAGGCACTTTCTTTTCGGATCTTGACCTATGAAACTAAAGGGAGGACACTTTCTTTTCAGATCTTGACCTCTGAAACTAAAGCTAAGGGACTTTCTTTTCGGATCTTGACCTCTGAAACTAAAGCTACAACCCTTTCTTCTCGGATCTTGATCTATGAAACTAAAGGGAGGACACTTTCTTTTCAGATCTTGACCTCTGAAACTAAAGCTAAGGCACTTTCTTCTCGGATCTTGACCTCTGAAACTAAAGCTACAACCCTTTCTTCTGGGATCTTGACCTATGAAACTAAAGGGAGGACACTCTCTTTTCAGATCTTGACCTCTGAAACTAAAGCTAAGGCACTTTCTTCTGGATCTTGACCTATGAAACTAAAGGGAGGACACTCTCTTTTCAGATCTTGACCTCTGAAACTAAAGCTAAGACACTTTCTTCTTAGATCTTGACCTCTGAAACAATTGCTAAGAAACTTTATTTTCGGATCTTGACCTATGAAACTAAAGCTAAGACACTTTCTTCTCAGATCTTGACCTCTAAAACAAATGCTAAGAAACTTTCTTCTCGGATCATGACCTTTGAAACTAAAGCTAAGAAACTTTCTTTTCGGATCTTAAACTTTGAAACTAAAGCTCAGACACTTTCTTTTCGGATCTTGGCCTTTGAAACTAAAGCTAAGAAACTTTCTTTTCGGATCCTGACCTTTGGAACTAAAGCTAAGAAACTTTCTTTTCGGATCTTGACCTTTGAAATTAAAGCTAAGAAACTTTCTTTTCGGATCTTGACCTTTGAAACTAAAGCTAAGAAACTTTCTTTTCGGATCTTGACCTCTGAAACTAAAGCTACAACCCTTTCTTCTCGGATCTTTACCTATGAAAATAACGGGAGGACACTTTCTTTTCAGATCTTGACCTCTGAAACTAAAGCTAAGGCACTTTCTTTTCGGATCTTGACCTATGAAACTAAAGGGAGGACACTTTCTTTTCAGATCTTGACCTCTGAAACTAAAGCTAAGGCACTTTCTTTTCGGATCTTGACCTCTGAAACTAAAGCTACAACCCTTTCTTCTCGGATCTTGACCTATGAAACTAAAGGAAGGACACTTTCTTTTCAGATCTTGACCTCTGAAACTAAAGCTAAGGCACTTTCTTTTCGGATCTTGACCTATGAAACTAAAGGGAGGACACTTTCTTTTCAGATCTTGACCTCTAAAACTAAAGCTAAGGCACTTTCTTTTCGGATCTTGACCTCTGAAACTAAAGCTACAACCCTTTCTTCTCGGATCTTGACCTATGAAACTAAAGGGAGGACACTTTCTTTTCAGATCTTGACCTCTGAAACTAAAGCTAAGGCACTTTCCTCTGGGATCTTGATCTATGAAACTAAAGGGAGGACACTTTCTTTTCAGATCTTGACCTCTGAAACTAAAGCTAAGGCACTTTCTTTTCGGATCTTGACCTCTGAAACTAAAGCTACAACCCTTTCTTCTCGGATCTTGTCCTATGAAACTAAAGGGAGGACACTTTCTTTTCAGATCTTGACCTCTGAAACTAAAGCTAAGGCACTTTCTTTTCGGATCTTGACCTCTGAAACTAAAGCTACAACCCTTTCTTCTCGGATCTTTACCTATGAAACTAAAGGGAGGACACTTTCTTTTCAGATCTTGACCTCTGAAACTAAAGCTAAGGCACTTTCTTTTCGGATCTTGACCTATGAAACTAAAGCTACAACCCTTTCTTCTCGGATCTTGACCTATGAAACTAAAGCTACAACCCTTTCTTCTCGGATCTTGACCTATGAAACTAAAGGGTGGACACTTTCTTTTCAGATCTTGACCTCTGAAACTAAAGCTAAGGCACTTTCTTTTCGGATCTTGACCTCTAAAACTAAAGCTACAACCCTTTCTTCTCGGATCTTGACCTATGAAACTAAAGGGAGGACACTTTCTTTTCAGATCTTGACCTCTGAAATTAAAGCTAAGGCACTTTCTTTTCGGATCTTGACCTCTGAAACTAAAGCTACAACCCTTTCTTCTCGGATCTTTACCTATGAAACTAAAGGGAGGACACTTTCTTTTCAGATCTTGACCTCTGAAACTAAAGCTAAGGCACTTTCTTTTTGGATCCTGACCTATGAAACTAAAGGGAGGACACTTTCTTTTCAGATCTTGACCTCTGAAACTAAAGCTAAGGCACTTTCTTTTCGGATCTTGACCTCTGAAACTAAATCTACAACCCTTTCTTCTCGGATCTTGACCTATGAAACTAAAGGGAGGACACTTTCTTTTCAGATCTTGACCTCTGAAACTGAAGCTAAGGCACTTTCTTTTCGGATCTTGACCTCTGAAACTAAAGCTACAACCCTTTCTTCTCGGATCTTGACCTATGAAACTAAAGGGAGGACACTTTCTTTTCAGATCTTGACCTTTGAAACTAAAGCTAAGGCACTTTCTTTTCGGATCTTGACCTATGAAACTAAAGGGAGGACACTTTCTTTTCAGATCTTGACCTCTGAAATTAAAGCTAAGGCACTTTCTTTTCGGATCTTGACCTCTGAAACTAAAGCTACAACCTTTCTTCTCGGATCTTTACCTATGAAACTAAGGGGAGGACACTTTCTTTTTAGATCTTGACCTCTGAAACTAAAGCTAAGACACTTTCTTATCGGATCTTGACCTATGAAACTAAAGGGAGGACACTTTCTTTTCAGATCTTGACCTCTGAAACTAAAGCTAAGGCACTTTCTTTTCGGATCTTGACCTCTGAAACTAAAGCTACAACCCTTTCTTCTCGGATCTTGACCTATGAAACTAAAGGGAGGACACTTTCTTTTCAGATCTTGACCTCTGAAACTAAAGCTAAGAAACTTTCTTTTCGGATCTTGACCTCTAAAACTAAAGCTACAACCCTTTCTTCTCGGATCTTGACCTATGAAACTAAAGGAAGGACACTTTCTTTTCAGATCTTGACCTCTGAAACTAAAGCTAAGGCACTTTCTTCTCGGATCTTGACCTATGAAACTAAAGGGAGGACACTTTCTTTTCAGATCTTGACCTCTGAAACTAAAGCTAAGGCACTTTCTTTTCGGATCTTGACCTCTGAAACTAAAGCTACAACCCTTTCTTCTCGGATCTTGACCTATGAAACTAAAGGGAGGACACTTTCTTTTCAGATCTTGACCCCTGAAACTAAAGCTAAGGCACTTTCTTTTCGGATCTCTACCTCTGAAACTAAAGCTACAACCCTTTCTTCTCGGATCTTGACCTATGAAACTAAAGGGAGGACACTTTCTTTTCAGATCTTGACCTCTGAAACTAAAGCTAAGGCACTTTCTTTTCGGATCTTGACCTATGAAACTAAAGGGAGGACACTTTCTTTTCAGATCTTGACCTCTGAAACTAAAGCTAAGGCACTTTCTTTTCGGATCTTGACCTCTGAAACTAAAGCTACAACCCTTTCTTCTCGGATCTTGACCTATGAAACTAAAGGGAGGACACTTTCTTTTCAGATCTTGACCTCTGAAACTAAAGCTAAGGCACTTTCTTTTCGGATCTTGACCTCTGAAACTAAAGCTACAACCCTTTCTTCTCGGATCTTGACCTATGAAACTAAAGGGGGGACACTTTCTTTTCAGATCTTGACCTCTGAAACTAAAGCTAAGACACTTTCTTATCAGATCTTGGCCTCTGAAACAAATGCTAAGAAACTTTATTTTCGGATCTTGACCTTTGAAACTAAAGCTAAGAAACTTTCTTTTCGGATCTTGACCTTTGAAAGTAAAGCTAAGAAACTTTTGTTTCAGATCTTGACCTTTGAAACTAAAGCTAAGAAACTTTCATTACTGATCTTGAACTTTAATACTAAAGCTAACACACTTTTTTTTCAGATCTAAACCTCTGAAACTAAAGACAAGACACCTTTCCTGATCTTGACCTCTTAAACTAAAGCTACGACACTTTCTTCTCGGATCTTGACCACTAACCACTAAAACTAAAGTTACAACCCTTTCTTCTCGGATCTTGACCTCTGAAACTAAAGTCAAGACACTTTCTTTCCGGATCTTGAACTCTTAAACTAAAGCTACGCCACTTTCTTCTCGGATCTTGACCACTAACCACTAAAACTAAAGTTACAACCCTTTCTTCTCGTATCTTGACCTCTGAAACTAAAATCAAGACACTTTCTTTCCGGATCTTGACCTCTTAAACTAAAGCTACGACACTTTCTTCTCGGTTCTTGACCACTAACCACTAAAACTAAAGTTACAACCCTTTTTTCTCGGATCTTGACCTCTGAAACTAAAGTCAAGATACTTTCTTTCCGGATCTTGACCTCTTAAACTAAAGCTACGCCACTTTCTTCTCGGATCTTGACCACTGAAACTAAAGCTACAACGCTTTCTTTCTGAATCTTGACCCATGAAACTAAAGCTGCGACAATTTCTTTTCGGATCTTTACTTCCAGATCTAAAGTTGCGACAATTTCTTTTCAAATCTTGACCTCTGAACCAAAAGCTACGACACTTTCTTCTCGGATTCTGACCTCTGAAAATCAAGTTAAGAAACTTTCTTCACGGATTTTGACCTTTCAAACTTGAGCTAAGACACTTTCTTTATGGATTTTGAAGACACTTTCTTTATGGATTTTGACCTCTGAAAACTACGCTCGGACACTTTCTTTTCGGATGTTGACCTCTAAAACTAAAGCTAAGACCAGGGTTGGGGAATCCTTTTTTTGGATGGAGGCCATCTTGCAATTCCTCAATGCTCCTTAAGGCAGCATAGAATTTTGTTGGTTATTTTATCCCCCCAAGTCATTTATAAGTAATTTAAAGAAACAGTAATAGGTTTATAAAAATGTAAAGCATTACATTTTCAAATATTTGAATTAAGAACTTTTTATACAAATAATCAGTAATTGAATTATATTGAAAATTAAATTTTAAAACAATTCATTCAAGTTTGTTGTAGTCTTCAAACTACAGTAAGTAAATGAATAATATCGAAAGCATGTTATTTTCAAATTACTTTAGTTAAGCAAGTAGGTTCTTTGTATTGAAGTGATAAATAAAATAATATTAATCTTTTGGAAAAGATAGCTTATGAATATCAACAATATAACTTTTTCAAATTTTTTACATTGGCAAGTAGGTACTTTTTAAACAATCACATCTCATAAAAATGCAACATGCCAGTAAAAAATTGTATCTGTTTAGACACACTTAGCTGTTTTCATGGAAAAAAAATCAATGATTTACTTTCTTAAGATGTTCAATAAATCCCTAGTTTTTAGCCATCATAGCTGGAACACCATAAGGAAGTAAAATTTAGGCCTCTTTTGTGACATTGCTTATTGAAGTTGTTAAAATGTCTGTTCCTCTTGTCCTTGCGTTAACGTTACCTAAGGGAAACTGTTTTTCATACAATCAAAACCCATCAGTGAAAGCACAAATAAAATATTTTTATGCCAAAAATCTGGTACCTGGTGACTCATCTAAAACTAACATAGATCACAGTGAGGAGATGAACAAAACAGGAACCCTCCCGTCCATCTTACGTAAAATCACTCACTCACTGCAACTAGCAGTGAGTGAGTGCTAGTTGCTAGTTGTATAGTTAGGATTAATTGAATTCAAGGAAAAATTGCTTCCATTCTCTGGGAGGTACATCACTGAACACAACTTCCCTATTGTCTGTGTGTACATATTTGTATGTGTGTACATATAGTAAAATGATTTCAAACACACAATATTCAGTGTCAAAGCAGAAATATACTACACATACTGTACATATATCGAAAGCCGTAGAAGTCTGTACTTGATGGTCCAGAAGGCCATATGCGGACTTAAGTCCGCAGGTTCCCCATCCCTGGCTAAGACACTTTCTTCTTGGATTTTGACATCTGAAACCTAAGCTACGACACTTTCTTTTTGGATTTTGTCCTTTGAAACTAAAGCTAAGACACCTAATTATTGTCAACAGAGGCGATGGAATTAACTTTATTTTGAGGATAGTAAAAAAAAAATATATTTATGAAAAGCACCTCAAAGAATTTCTTCGTACCACTATCCACTGAATATCATATGAAATTAGCCATTTAAGTTATTGTGCTCTTTATACTGAATATGGTAAAAGAATCTGACCAAATTTCCCATAAACTATCAGTCTCTTATTATTAAAGCTGGACTTTAGACCCCATTCCCTTTCCTGACGAGGTATAGGGGAAATACGAGGAAAGTTTCCTACCTCTCCCGGAATTCGAAAACTCCAAATAAGAATAAGAAGAGGAAGAGGAGGAAGTGGAAGTAAAAGTTGCCTAGAACATCTATCCTGAATCCACACCTTGAACCATTTTTCAATCTCGACACCGTTCATTTTTGACTTGGCCGCTGCAGCCATCCCCGCAAAATATCTTCTTCTCCCTCTCCTCCCCTCCTCTCCCTTTGCCACGATCCTTTCTGAGATCCCAGCACCCACTCCATCATATTCACCTCCATTTCATAGACCTCAAATACAAGCACTCTAGGAATCCATTGTAGTAAAACTTGTTTGCTCCTTAAACTCATATTTCATAGCGCGCCTCACTTGCCTTTCCAAACTTCGAAGCGGCAAGGCCAGATGATATGAGCCACGATTTTTACAAGACCCTCCTCGCCCCTCCCCCACAACCCACACTCCCCGAAACCACCTAAAATCCCATACGAGTCTATCTGTCCGTTCGTTTATCTGTCGAAATATTATCTAAAAGAGATAAAAAGGAAGAAGAGAGTTAAAGTTGAAGGGAACAATTAACAATAAAAGGTCTTTAAATGTTCCAATGCTATCGGTTTTATCTGTCGGTTTACTGATGTTATTAATAGGAAATTCTGATACGCTAGATGAAAATTAATATGAGGAAGAGACTAGGAATATCGTTAATTATTTACGCCAGGTCTAAATAAAGATAGAAATAGAAGAATAAGAAAAGGGAAGAGGAAATAAAGAGGTTAGGGGAGAACCTCCTACGAATTTTGTAAAAAACT
>NC_090762.1:36001554-36006554 GCF_036898095.1 Palaemon carinicauda | reverse complement strand
CTTTTCAATTTCAGTCTAGAGCTCTTTAAAGCATTGCACTTGTGGGTACAGACATCAAGATCTGCGCGAAGGTTTAAAAGTTTGAAGGGCGCTCATGAATGGCAGAGGTAAGGGAGAGTGATATTGCCGTATCAAACAGGGGAATGCACTAGAGACTGACCATATATATATATATATATATATATGATCAGCGTCCAAGCCCCATCTCCACCCAAGGTAAGATTCAGCAGATAGACCTATGGGCTTCCTCAAACCGCCCCATCCCAGACTGACCATATATATATATATATATATACACACACACATATATATATATATATATATACACACACACACATATATATATATATATATATGATCAGCGTCCAAGCCTCATCTCCACCCAAGGTAGGACTCAGCAGGAAGACCTATGGGCTTCCTCAAACACCCCCATCCCTACCTCACAAGGATAGTGAGGCTGCAGTGACCAAAGGAACTAACGAGTTTGAGCAAGACTCGAACCCCAATCTGGCGTTCGATAGTCCAGGACGTTACCACAACGTCCATTTAAGGTTAGGTAAGCACAGGTCAACTTGGTCCTCCGTATAGTAAGTGGAATCCAAGGGCAAAGTTAGATACAGTTGGACACAGGAATTCCTGGCACACCCCACTCTGAGAAAGAATACCCTGTCACACCCTTACCGCACGGTGAGTAACCAAAAAGATAAGTGATGTGAGAAATAGCATCAGTGATTAGTGAGGCTACACAGGAGCTCTCCGCTCATTAATGGAGTGACAGGGTGCATTTTCTCAGAGCAAGGTATGCCAGAAACTCCTGTATCCAACTGTACAACTCCCATCAATGCAGGTGAGCTTTTAATGTTTTCTGGAACGATTTGATCAAAATCCATCTAGATCTTAATTCGATTAATACCGAAAGTACCCGGGAAATAACAATTTCATGTTAGCATGTAAAAAAAACTATCAACCAAAAATGTTCTAGATGTTGATATTAACAAAGTTTCATGAATCAAAAATATTTATAAAGAATGAGGCCCCCTCCTGAAAACCCAGCCAATTACGACTCAGATTATCAGGCCTGAAAACCATGTGAGGCTTTGATGTTACTTCATTCAGAGTCAAAAGAACCAAATCATGGGACTTCAGTCCAATCCCAGCGAACGTGTCTTCTTTCTGAAAACATTTCAGACTAATTCGGGAGTGTTTGTTTCTTTGATGTTTTTTATGGCCATATCCAAAAACACACATTTTCCCCACTCCTTTCCTCTTTCCTTTGTTCAGAATCAATATTTGTTGGTATTTATTTTTTTGGTAAGTTGCCAGTAGTTTACTTATAAATACTGGTGAGTCATCAGTTTACTTTTAAACATTGGTAAATCGTTTTACTTGGAAATATTGGTAAGTCACCAGTAGTTTACTTGTAAATATTGGTAAGTCATCGGTGTTTTACTTGGAAATATTGGTAAGTCACCAGTAGTTTACGAGTAAATATTGATAAGTCATCAGTAGTCTCCATGTTAATATCAATAAGTCATCAGTGTTTTACTTATAAATATTGGTGAGTCATTAGTTGTTTAGTTTTAAACATCGGTAAATCATCAGTGTTTTACTTATAAATATTGGTAAGTCATCAGTTGTTTACTTTTAAACATTGGTAAATCATCAGTGTTTTACTTACAAATATTGGTAAGTCATCAGTTGTTTACTTTTAAACATTGGTAAATCGTCAGTGTTTTACTTGGGAATATTGGTAACTCATCAGTGTTTTACTTGGAAATATTTTAAAGTCCTCAGTGTTTTACTTGGAAATATTGGTAAGTCGTCAGTGTTTTACAAGCAAATATTGCTAAGTCATCAGTAGTTTACTTGTAAGTATTGGTAAGTCATCAGTGTTTTACTAGCAAATATTGCTAAGTCATCAGTAGTTTACTAATAAATATTGATAAGTCACCAGTGTTTTACTTGGAAATATTAATATTGGAAAGTCATCAGTAGTTTACTTATGAATATATTCAAGTATTCGCACACAAGGTTATGAGAGCTGTACTAGTCGGGGTCACCCATACTAGGTTGGTTTGGTGTGAGCGATCACACAAAAATTTTCCCACGATCACCAATCCGCAGTTGGCCAGCGCGGTGATTAAATCTGGCCTAACCCCTGACATGAATAAAGACATTTCTGGGACCTTTGTATGCAAAGGACTAGCAACAGCTGTATTTGTGTGTGTGTGTGTGTGTGTGTGTGTGTGTGTTTGTGTGTGTGCGTGCGCTATGCTCATGAACAGACTTAATCAAATTTACATATTTAAGAGGAATTCCATAAAAACGCAGGACTCTCCACGAAATTGGCCAGTGCATAGTATTTAAGGCTTTTTCAAATGATAATGAAAATTATTAATAATAATAGTAATTAATAATAATAATAATAATAATAATAATAATAATAATGATAATAAATAATAATAATAATTATGATTAATATGTATATATATACATATGCATACATACATACATATATATATATATATATATATATATATATATACATGCGATGCTCAGATGCAAAAATAAAACTTTAAAATTTACGTGAATCCTAATAAGTTTCGTCTATTAATTAAGTCTTCACCTAGAGAAGAAGAAGGAACTCACACCACCTTTAAGGGGACAAGAGAGTATTCCAGTGACAGTTCAAATATACAGGTGATCCAAATCCTTCGTAAAAAAGTACATTGAATTTCTTTATACATTTAAAAGTTTTAAATCCCGATCATAAATAATTATATCCATATCATACTTTATGGTACATTATCCATATACATTTATGTAAATACAAATATTGAGTATAGTTATGAAAATACAGATAGGCGTTCGTGTTTTTCTTACTCGACTTCCGCTTAGCCATGTCCCCAGGCATGAATAAAGAAAGTGCTGAGGTGATTCTAATTGCACCAGATAATTGTTCTTCAAATAAAGAAAATGGTAAAAGCAGGAAGAAAGAAAACAAAAACAAAGAAATTTTTCCCTTTCAATCTTTCCTTTTCCAAATCAGGGCAATTTCTTTTCTTTTTCATCTGTGCTTGTTTTTTAGCACCAATTTCTTTCCTGCATCGTGCAGTTTTTACCCTTCCTTTCCTCCAACTCTGACAGAATATTTCACAATTGTGGAGTTCCACTTTGTCAAAGATACAGATCATGGAACGCTTGAGCTAATGAGTAATAAAGCGTTTCTAATAAAATCACCTGATAAATTTAATTTGAAAGGAAACCCGCTTTTTAAGGTACTGAAGAAATCATAAGTTCGTATTTATGAACAGCAGCCACCACAGTAAACAATTAATGTCTAAATTATATTTTGTGTGTGTGGGGATACCCATACTAAGTTGACTTTCTGTGAGCGATCAGACTAAAGTCTCCCATCATCACCAATTCGCAGTGGCCAGCGTGGTGATGAAAATGGTCAAACCTCAACCTTGACGAAGGCCTTTTTCCTGCAGTGGACTAGAAATGGATGGCATTTATTATTGTTATAGTATCCAGTTACAAAAATGACTTGCACTAACAACTCAGTACAGTGGATTTTGGGTAATTGGGGTTATATGCTTGAAAATAACTCTCATTTAATTTACCTAAATGCATATATACCAGCTTGATATTTCCTCATATGCACACACTCATTATCCCGTAGGAGAAATGTCTATAGTGGGTGCCAACATTGCAGTTTTCAGCGAGTGCCCAGTTTTTTAGGGATGCCCTTCTCGATCTTGGTTCCGACTAGCCTGTATTGACTTAGCACGTGTAAAGTTGGATACTTGAGTCCCTGTTATACCTCGCTCCGAAGAAGGGCCACCCCGTCACACCATTACTGCATGGTCATGGTGAGTAGCCAAACAGGTAGCTTAAGGAGAGATGGCAGAGGTGGTGGGATGGGCTACACAAAGGACCTCTCTGTAGATTAAGGGTGTGACAGGGTGCACCTCCTCAGAGCCTGGTGTAAGAAATGGACTTTATCAAAGTACCTATTTGATTCATTAAACAAGGTTTGGAAAATGCTTTGGAGAAAATTCAAAACTATGTACAGTCAAATTCAAAAGTTTGCAAACATTCTTACGCCAGGGACACTAACGTACTCAGCACTGCGAAAGTAATGTTCAATCAGTGTGTGAAGACTACTGAATTCGAATGTACAATATATAATATACTTTTAAGCCCAACATGGAGGAATTGTACACTAAATTACCTGATCAGCCTTAAAATACCAAACGTTACTAGAGAGGATATATCCGGTGGAACCTTCGAAGTGTACAGTACTTGTTGCAAAGATATATCAAGTACAGATATTACAACAATGAAAATGCAGTAAAACTTAAATACCTTCAATTCCCTTCATAATTGAAACAAAGTTATATATGAACTGAATACATAAATAAGCCACCCACCGCCGGCCCCAACTATGGCGACCAACCTCAGCATAGGCATCCCTAGTTAACAACTTAAATTCACAGTCTCAGGCTGGGATCAATCTGCTGCCATGCGAATGTTAGGGGAACATGTTACTTACTGTACTGACTAGGAGATACAAAGTGAGACCATGAAAATTTTTCATGGAGCCAGACATTCCTCGTCTCGCGTTGGAAATACAGGCAAACTTAAATACCTTCACTATCCTTCATAATTGTAACAAATAAAGTTATACATACATTGACCACGTATATACCTATAAAACATCTCTTTGAAGCATTCTAAAGCCAAAAATTGTGACCATGAAATTTTTTTGATTTTTCATAGAGCCTGCTCTTACTCGACTCGCATTGAAAATGCAATCACACTTAAGTAACTTCAATATCCTTCATAAGTGTAACAAATATTGTTATACATGCATTGACCACGTATATACCTATAAAACATCTCTTTGAAGCATTCTAAAGACAAAAATTGAGACCATTTTGATTTTTCATGACGCTGGCCCTCACTCGACACTTAAATACCTTCAATATCGTTCA
>NC_090762.1:35975326-35998554 GCF_036898095.1 Palaemon carinicauda | reverse complement strand
TTCATGTTCTCTTAAATCTAATTTAGTAAAACTTGTAAGGAAAACATCCGAATATTTAGCATGTTCTAATCCAAGATACATTGACCTATTGAAAATTTGAAGATTAAAACAGGAAGTCAGGGATGTTCAAATCATCTGGAGGGATGAGGTTGCAGGCCTCAGGGTTTCACTCACTTCCTGTTAGAAAAATAGTCAATTAACGGAGAATTTGTTTTATTTTGTTATTTTTTCATGTCCTTCCCATACATATTGTTCTTACGTCTCTTCAGTTTAACCTACGTTACGTATACTGTTTATACCAGTTCTATTTCTTTACACATCAAGTTTTAAAGGCAGAACATGAATGGCTGAGGTAAGGGGTAGTGACAATACTCTAGCTCTAGTACCCAAGCCCCTCTCCACCCAAGCTAGGACCAGGGAGGGCCAAGCAATGGTTGCTGATGACTCAGCAGGTAGACTTATAAGGTTTCCCCAAAAACCCCTTTGGCTCACAAGGATTGTGAGGTTGTTGACACTACAAGAAACTATCGAGCTTGGGCGGGACTCGAACCCCAGTCTGGCGAATGCTAGGGAGGGACGTTTCTATTAAACCACCGTTATTTATATGTTACGCCCGTTGGACATACGGTATATATACTGCACTTCTACGCTTCCTTCCGTTTTTGTCTGGTAATAATCCGGGGGGCAATAGCCATCACCGAGAACGACCGGAGAAGTCCCGTATGACAAAACGCATACGGAACTAACAAAACCCACAAGAAAGTGATAAAACGGAAGCTTAACGCATAAGTTACGAATAAGTAACGGAAACCTTTTCCGGTGGCCGTCCGTTCCATGTTTTGTCCATGTTCAAAATCCGACACCGTTCATACCGGACGTTGCCGGTCATGAAATGTAGTCGCCGGAGGAGAGCTGCACGCTAAATGTACATTAACACACCGACAGAATTACAGATTGGGTACGCCGTTCTCTTTCCGTAATGGCAATCCGCTAAGGGAATCTTCTTTTCCACTGTTATCCCTACATTAAAGGGTCGGTTGCCTGATGCACCTTCTCCAATGCCTTCTATCAAAGGCCTCTTCTACCAAACGTCTACTCTCCATGTCATCCTTTATCTTATCTCTCCCTCTAATTCTCTGACTCCCTCTTGATCATCTCCCCCTAACAGTTTCCACTTAAAGAATGGGTTACGATAATTGCGTTTAGTAAAATGCATCAATTAGCCCAAAGCTATAAACGGTGGATTATATACGCACAAACATAAGGGCAAAAAGCTATAAACGGTGGGTTATATACGCACAAACATAAGGGCAAAAAGTTATAAACGGTGGATTATATACGCAAAAACATGAGGGCAAAAAGCTATAAACGGTGGGTTATATACGCAAAAACATGCAGGCAAAAAGCTATAAACGGTGGGTTATATACGCACAAACATAAGGGCAAAAGGCTATAAACGGTGGGTTATATACGCAAAAACATGCGGGCAAAAAGCTATAAACGGTGGGTTATATACGCACAAACATGAGGGCAAAAAGTTATAAACGGTGGGTTATATACGCAAAAACATGAGGGCCAAAAGCTATAAACGGTGGGTTATATACGCACAAACATGAGGGCAAAAAGTTATAAACGGTGGGTTATATACGCACAAACATGCGGGCAAAAAGCTATAAATGGTGGGTTATATACGCACAAACATGAGGGCAAAAAGTTATAAACGGTGGGTTATATACGCACAAACATGCGGGCAAAAAGCTATAAATGGTGGGTTATATACGCACAAACATGCGCGCACGTAAAGAACATGTACTGACAGACCTACATTAAGTCACTGCGCAGTTATTACCAGTACTAAAATTACCGAGAAAAAAAAAAACGTTTTATTACTGCCACCGAGAAGGGATATGTGAATGAAAACTTAATTTAAATAGGCCTTTTGGAAGCGTTTTACTAGTGAGTATGTTACAGTCACAGCCATCTGATGCAATAAACAGGCCATTATGTCTTGATATGATGTTCTATCTCCACACGAATGAACACTGAAGTAGCATATAACTTGAAGTTTCAAGCAATAAAGTATTACGGTTAAGACGCCATTACATTAATCAACGTCACTGTATCTTCGTTTACTTAATTTTCGCATCACAAGCACCGTCATTAATCAGAAGCGTTGCGTATTTTCAATACTTTTATTTGTTCAATTTTATACTCAAGTCATTTTTATAACTGGGTTTTCTAAATTGCTTATTTCCAGCGTGATTCATCAAGCTAATACAGGAATGTAGAACATACGACAAAATAACCATCTATTTGAGAATAATTCTAGAAGTTTTATTCCAGCTGTGATCAGGTTGTGGAATGATCTTCTTAATCTGGTAGTTGAATCGGTAGAATTTCAAAAGTTCAAAGTTGCAGCAAATGTTTTAATGTTGAACAGGCTGACATAAGACTTTTTTATTGTTTATGTACGAAACATATGTTTTGACGTTGTTACAGTTTCTAAAATATTTGATTTTGTTCACTATTTCTCATATTGTTCATTTATTTCCTTATTTCCATTCCTCACTGAGATATTTTTCCCTCTTGGAGCCCTTGACCTTCTAGCTTCTTGCTTTTCCAACTAGAGTTGTAGCTTAGCTAGTAGTAGTAGTAGTAGTAGTAGTAATAATAATAATAATAATAATAATAATAATAATAATAATAATAATAATAATAACTAGACTGCGACTGGCTAAAGCCAGTGGCGGAGGATTTCCCTGCAAAATAGGTGTGGAAATGCTTTTGTCAATCAGTAAAAGATATTGTGTAAAGGTTTATTGGCCTAATGACCCCTTAACTAAATTTTGAGTTATGTTAACAAACTATTCTAAAGAAATTTATCTGTATAATAGCAGGCATATGGGGGTAAAACATAGGCAAAAATGACAATTATAGAGAAATTGATCTTTGAGCTTGAAGACAATGGGCACTTACAGGGTCATGTGAGGGTCACGGGTTAAATATGAGCCCTTATTCTGAAAGAGCATGTGCGAATGGGATGTGGGGGTTGGGGGAAGGGGGGGGGGGGCTGTTGACAACAAAACATCACTTTTAGCCCACGTCAAATTTTTTCCATGAAATAGCCATATGACCTTGAAAATGAGGGTCAAGGTCAAAATGACGGTCAAGGTCAAATTTGACATTTGATTTGAAGGTTTTATGCATATGTTAGGGGTAGTTTACTTTAGTATGCTATGACCAAAAAACCAGTATTTCATGGAGAAATTGCCAAAGTCACGATTTCTGCAAGGTCAAAAATAGTAAAAAATATATATTAAAAAAGTAATTAAGCAGTCGCTACTAAAGTTAAGCTAACCTTAGATAAATATATAGGGCATTATATGCCACTAAGATCAGGGCTCTGGGCCTTCCGGTTGTTGAGATATCGGACACAAACCTGTTTTGATCCACTTTGGCCATTTGCGACCTTGACCTTGACCTTGACCTACTTGCATTAAAGTAGGGCAATATCTGGGGATTTACCTCTGTATCATTGTCCATAAAGCCCTTAGCCATACAGCTTATACTTTAGGCCTAATGTCAATTTCAAATTTTACAAATTTTGCCTTTAAAAGCCCCTGTGACCTTGAAAAGTAGGTCAAGGTCACTTAAACTGGGTCTATGGCATATTCTTACCATAGGCTACCTATGATAATTATTTCAGATTTCTTGCGAAAAAAAAAACGCGCGGAAAGTATAATAATAATAATAATAATAATATCAAAAACAATAGTCTTCCCCTAAAAGGGAATCCTAATAATGTGTCCTCAGACCGCCTATATCTATACAGTGATAGGAACCGAACGCCCATTTAGGAATATCGAAGAAGAAAAGGAACCCCTTTAGATTGAGGGAAGAAAATAACTTCACAGCAAAGAGACAAGAAAGAATTTTTACACAGTTTTAGGAAAGAGAAGGAGAAAAAAACAACAAATTATTGGCGTTAACTAAGATATAATTTTTATAAAGTTTGAGGGAATAGACTGGCTCTTCGCAGGGAAGAGAAAGAATATTGACATAATTTCAAAGAAAACAGAGTTTTCCAACAGCAAAAAAGTCACAAGACTCTGGTTGGATAATAATATTATTATCATTATTGCTTGCTACGCTTCAACCTTAGTTGGAAAAGCAAGATGCTAAAAGAAAAAGGGGTCCGACAGGGAAAGTAACCCAGCGAGGAACGGAAATAAGGAAATAAATTAACTACAAGAGACACAATGAACAATTGAAAAAAAATATTTCAAGAACAGTACCAGCATTAAGATGTACAAATAATGCCATATTAAACATTTGATAAGAGTTCACTTCTTTAAGCTGTAGCAGCGATGTCATAATCTTACTTGAATACGGAAAAAACACGAGATACTGATCTCGCGGGAAAGGGAGGGGGGGGGGGGTTCTTTTCACATAAAAAAGGAAAGCAACTCAGATGAAGTGATGGGTAAAGTGAAAACCCCTTCCTGTCATAATATATATATATATATATATATAAATTTGTTTACATCTATATAAATAACATTATGTATAAGTACATAATATGTATATATATATATATATATATGTGTGTGTGTGTGTGTGTGTGTATGTGTGTGTGTGTGTATATAGAATAAATGACCTGTGAAATAAATAAAAAATGGTGGTGGAAGGTAATGAAAAGGCAGCTTCTCCAAAGAAGGTTTAGAAAAGTTGTATATACATTCAACTTCCAGGTAGCGGCTATTTAATCAAGCGTAAATTACAGCCGAGATCCCAAATTAACATATTAAATTTTCGATAGTCTAGAACTATTTAAAAAAAAAAATACTAATGTGATGAATGCGGAAAACCTTTCAATATACAAATCTTCATGTATTCTCTGACCTGAGGGTACGCTCAGGCACACTGTTCTATCTTGTTTCTCTTTATTGTTTTTTGAAGTTTTAATAGTGTATGTATGAAATTAACATATTAAATTTTCGATAGTCTAGAACTAATGAAAAAAAAAAAAGTAATATGATGAATGCTAAAACCTTTCAAAGTACAAATCTTCATCTATTCTCTGACCTGAGGGTACGCTCAGGCACACTGTTCTATCTTGTTTCTCTTCTTGTTTTTTGAAGTTTTAATAGTGTATGTATGAAAGATTTATTCTAATGTTGTTACTGTTCTTAGAATATCTTATTTTGATTGTTAATCACTTCTCTTGTAGTTTGTTTATCTCCTTATTTCCTTCCCTCACTGGGCTATTTTCCCTGTTGGAGCGCTTATAGCATCCTGCTTTTCCAACAAGGGTTGTAGCTTACCAAGTAATAATAATAATAACAATAATAATAATACACTTTACACTTTATTTATTCTTATGTACATTCATAAAGTAAGAAGCCAATAGGGGTTTTTCCCTGCTATGGCATATATAACTAAAAGTAACATTTTGACATTATTAAAATAACACTTGATAAAAGGACTACATTACTTATCTCAAAATAGACTTTGCAATAAATACTTGAAGTTATTTACTATTTGGAATACCAACTACAAATATAAACATTAAAGCAGAGAAACAAACATGGCTAACGTACAGAATCATATAAAAACAATTCACCACTTGAGGATTTCATTTACTAATCACCAAATTAAAGCGATTCTTGAATCTTGACTCATTACATATAACTAAATAACAAGTTTGAAAATGAGGCTGAAAACACACAAAGTTAATTCTATCACCGAACAAATAATAATAATAATAATAATAATAATAATAATAATAATAATAATAATAATAATAATAATAATAATAATAACAGTATTTGAATTGACTGACTAACCTATTCAATATCTTATTTTCATTTCCAGCAGATCAGTTCTGCGTAAAGTTGAAACCTAATTTCGTCAAGGAAAAAGTTAAAATGAATTAATTTATTTTCCATCCGATGAACAATGTCAATAATTGTGTACTGAACTCTTTCATTTTCCTTATAAATATCACTATCTAATTCTTTGATTCATTACTTTTATATCTAAAACATATTTTCTTATTATTTCGTAGATAAAGGAAGCTGAAAAGATCTTATCCGACAAAAAAATACAAGAGAGGAGGGAAAGTTGATTAATCATTCCGTAAACTTTATCCATTATTATTATTATTATTATTATTATTATTATTATTATTATTATTATTATTATTATTATTATTATTATTATTATTATTATTATTACCAGCTAAGCTAGAGCCCTAGTTGAAAAAGCTGGATGCTATAAGCCCAATGGGCTCCAACAGGGAACATAGCCCAGCGAGGAAAGGAAATTAGAAAACAGATGGAATAGTGTGCTCGAGTGTACCCTTAGGAAAGAGAAATCCAACACTAGTCAGTGGAAGACCATGGTACAGAAGGTATGGCACTACCCAAGACTAGAGAACAATGGTTTGATTTTGGAGTGTCCTTCTCCTAGAAGAGCTGCTCACCATAGCTAAAGAGTCTCTTCTACCATTGCAATAGTAATACATATATGTATATAAAATGTATGTGTAAGAATATATATATGTATATACACATACACATACTCTTGCTTGAGGGTACACTTGGACAAACTATTCTATCTTATATCCCTTCCTCTTGTTTTGTGAAAGCTTTTATAGTTTATATGGGATATTTATTTTAATGTTGTTACTGTTCTTAAAGTATTTTATTTTTCTTGTTTCCTTTCCTCACTGGGTTATTTTCCCTGTTGGAGCCCCTGGGCTTATAGCATCCTGCTTTTCCAACTAGGGTTGTCGGTGGCATGGTTGGAAGCGACCTGGCTTTTCATTTGAAGGGGATAGGGTTCGATCCCAAGTAGGAATTAGAAATTTATTTTTATTTGAACACGATACTGTGTTGATATATATATATATATATATATATATATTATATATATATATATATATATATATCGAAATCAAAACCAGGCATACCCATTTTAAAGTTAAACCTTCAATCCACAATATCTTCTCATCTTCCAGCAGCGAGCTAATTCACTTCTTTTAAAGTTTACCTATCCTTTGTTGCCTGTGAAAAAAATCCCAATAAATCACCTTCTTGCTAAGATGCATTAATTAAATACTCGGCAAAAATGCTCATGAGAGACCCGAAGTGGTTAAACTTTATTCAAAACTCCGAGGCAGGTATTTAATAAAGGTAAAAAAATTAGAGGAAATATTAAAAGACTGAGATAGGATGCTGTTTTTTTTTTAAGATAAATAGATACAGCCTTGATTCGTGATGTTTGATGCCCTACTAGTTATTCTTCTTCTTCATGGAGATGAAGGTTTGATATATATATATATATATATATATATATATATATATGATAATTTTTTGCACATTTAGACGTGTTTTTCATATTCAAATAAGCCAAATATTTTGGCTACATTAATGTGTGGATTCTCTTAACGACCTCGGGATCAAAGCCCCAGGCGAAATCACACAAAGACAAGAGCTTGTGACCGGCCGGGAATCGAATCCTGGTCCGGCAAGCTTGTAGAGACTGTGGCTAAACCACTTGGCCACGTGGTTTAGTTACTGTCTCTACAAGCTTGCCGGACCAGGGTTCGATTCCCGGCCGGTCACAAGCTCTTGTCTTTGTGTGATTTCGCCTGGGGCTTTGATATCGAGGTCGTTAAGAGATTCCACACATTAATGTAGCAAAAATATATGGCTTATTTGGAGATATATATATATATATATATATATATATATATGATAATTTTTTTTGCACATTTAGACGTGTTTTTCATATTCAAATAAGCCAAATATTTTGGCTACATTAATGTGTGGATTCTCTTAACGACCTCGGGATCAAAGCCCCAGGCGAAATCACACAAAGACAAGAACTTGTGACCGGCCGGGAATCGAATCCTGGTCCGGCAAGCTTGTAGAGACTGTGGCTAAACCACTTGGCCACGTGGTTTAGTTACTGTCTCTACAAGCTTGCCGGACCAGGGTTCGATTCCCGGCCGGTCACAAGCTCTTGTCTTTGTGTGATTTCGCCTGGGGCTTTGATCCCGAGGTCGTTAAGAGATTCCACACATTAATGTAGCAAAAATATATGGCTTATTTGGATATATATATATATATATATATATATATATGTATGTATGTATATATAAGGTGGTAAAAGGCATTGTGTATCGCCATGATGAGCAAAGCTGTACTATTCAGGGCCACCCATAGCCTATTAGGTAACCTTGCTGTGAGCGATCAGACGAAAGTCTCACACCATCACCAATCCGCACTAGTCAACGTGCTGATGAAAACTGGCCAAACCCCAGACATGAATTGACATTTCTGAGGCCTTTGTCCTGCAGTGGACTAGAAACAACTGCATTTGTTACTATTGTTGTAAATAGCCGTTACTACGAGTGCTTCTATTATACAAGATGCATTCTCCATTCGAGTTTGGTAGGAGAAAATCATTCGGATTTGCACAAACCTGTTGGTAGCGTCATTGCATGGTGATCCCATGAATGGGGTCGGAGTCCCTCTCAAACTCGTTAGTTCAGTTGGTCGCTACAACCTCGCCATCATTCTTACGAGCTAAAGATGAGAGGTTTGGGGGAGCCTATAGGTCTATCTGCTGAGTTATCAGCAGACATTGCCTGGCCCTCTTTGGTCCTAGCTTGGGTGGGAAGGGGGTTTGGGCGCTGATCATACGTATATATGGTTAGTCTCTAGGGCATTGTCACTGTCCCACGCCTCTGCCATTCATGAGCGGCCTTTATGATGAGATAGAATAAATTCAGTTACACTTGCGAGAGGGAGACGTAAAAGAAGTGATGAAAAGAGAGTGTGGTACACTCGCATGTATTTGTGACAAAAGAGAGAGAGAGAGAGAGAGAGAGAGAGGAGAGAGAGAGAGAGAGAGAGAGATTAAGATTAACCTCCTACGACAGAATGGCAATATGAATAAATACAACCTTCTTTATCAACATCCAATCCAATCATTACACACAAAATACATTAAATATAACCCTTATAAGTACAATATATGATAATTACTCAGTAACAAAATACCGTAATATATATGCACATAATAAACCTTTTATAAAATAACAATGACCTCTTAATAAAAGGAGCCAAGGATGCTCTCTACAGAAAGATCACTGTCATACCTTTAAAAAAAAAAAAAAAACAAAAAAAAAAAACAAAAAAAAAAAAACCGGTAGTTCCTTAAAACGTGTCTTTTTGTTTTTGCACGAAGGGTCACGCAAGAGACGGACAACTTACATGTCCTTAGGAAGAACTGGTTGAGAGAGAGAGAGAGAGAGAGAGAGAGAGAGAGAGAGAGAGAGAGTCCTAAATCAATGTATACAAAGGATGAGATGTACTCACCGTGTCCAAAACGATTCAGCAGATGATTGGCTGACATCCGAAGTTCTGAAATAATAAATATTTAAGTAATTTTATTGAAGAGATTAAGCGTTGCTGTAACACTACAATTCTCTGAAGCTTCGAGACTCATGACGTCAGTAATTGGAAGATTGCAAAATGATGAAATAAGAGTGGCAAGCTTACTTATGATTACAGAGGTGATATGAGTGTCAGGACTGAGATGGTGTGGACACGTGTTAAGGTTGGATGGTGGGAGAGAGTGGGGAGGGCTTACGAGGAACCTGATATATTACACACATGCATACACAGATATATATATATATATATTATATATATAGGTTTTTTAAAGGAACAGTCTCTTAAGTTAGTTCCATTGGAATGTGTGATGATAATAGAACTATTAATAATAATTACTTTAACAATAATAACCGGAAATCATTACTAATTCTAATACCAATATCAATAATAACCAAATATAAAATATGTAGCAAAAAAGAAAAGAAAAAAAAAAACTAGAAAATATAGTAAAAGAAAAAAGTGTTCTAATTCCATGTGTAGCTTACGTAGAAGTGGGAGTTGTTTACAAAGAATTTGGAGAGTAAACGCAGGCATTATCTCTCTCTTTCAATAGAAATAAATACTTTGCCTCTAAAAACCCTTTCCAACTAAACCAATTACGTTGAGAGAGAGAGAGAGAGAGAGAGAGAGAGAGAGGAGAGAGAGAGAGAATTTTAGTTGCTGTCGAGAACTAATATTCTAAGACCTAAGTAATACAAACATTTCACATTTTCTTTTAGATAAAGGGATAATTTTAAGTAAAAAAAATGCAGATAGATTTACTATTTCAAAATGTTATTCATGCATATATACATATCCGTGTTCACAATGTATTAAGTAATGAAAAACCAGATATTGATTAAAAGACGCCTGTTTGCATATTCGCATTTAAATGGAAAAATAATGATGCAGTGTTAATAGGAATTTTAACGTGCTGCTGATGAGCGTTCTATTTAGGCATATGAAGCAACTGATGCTAAGTGCATACAGACACAGAATTCATATTTTCACAAACGCATACTAATATATATATATATATATACATATATATATATATATATATATATACATATAATAAATATGTATACATACCGTACTTATACATATTTACAAACATTTACATACATTCTCACACATACAGACACACACACACACACACACATATATATATATATATATATATCTATACATATCTATACATATACATATATATATACACATATATATAAAACACCTTGACTCAACCTCAATACCTTAAAATATAATTGTTGGTGAAGAACAAGAGGAGAGAGAGAGAGAGAGAGAGAGAGAGAGAGAGAGGCGGTACAGAGCGGACGAAAACAATTAGGGCCGAGGAGGGGTGTGAGAGAAGGCAGAGAAAAACGAATGAGTGTCGAGATGCGCTTTCGTTGCCCTCCGAACACCCTGCGTGGGAACGGAGGGTCTGCCTCGCACCAATAACGACCGGGCTCCTTTTTACTGATAGTTTTAACGGTGCGGAGCACACCCGGTGGGGGAGAGGGGGTTAGGGAGGGGGGGGGGAAGCCAAACAGGTAATAAAAGCTTGTAATTGTGTGTGTGAGAGAGAGAGAGAGAGAGAGAGAGAGAGAGAGAGAGAGAGAAATGCAAGGATGGATGAGTTGGGGAGTTAGAGAGAGAGAATTACCAAAATTGAAATTAAAAAATATAAAATTGAGAGAGAGAGAGAGAGAGAGAGAGAGAGAGAGAGAGACGCAAGGATAAGTTAGGGAGATAGAGAGAGAATTACCAAAATTGAAACCAAAAAATATAAATTCTGAGAGAGAGAGAGAGAGAGAGAGAGAGAGAGAGAGAGAGAGAATTATATCCCACTGTCGTTGCAGATATTGATAAGATAATGTAAAATTTTACTTGACAGCCATCATACTTCTATGGATCCATCCAATTACATCTCTCTCTCTCTCTCTCTCTCTCTCTCTCTCTCAAGTTTAATTTTTTACTTATGTAATTTAATTCTCTCTCTCTCTCTCTCTCTCTCTCTCTCTCTCTCTCCCAAGTTTAATTTTTTACTTATGTAATTTAATTCTCTCTCTCTCTCTCTCTCTCTCTCTCTCTGTTATATCTTTTATTTCAGTAATCTCTCTCTCTCTCTCTCTCTCTCTCTCTCTCTCAAGTTTAATCTCTCTCTTTCTCTCTCTCTCTCTCAAGTTTAATTTTTTACTTATGTAATTTAATTCTCTCTCTCTCTCTCTCTCTCTCTCTCTCTCTCTCTCTCTCTGTTATATTTATTTTAGTAATCTCTCTCTCTCTCATATTTATTTTAGTAATCTCTCTCTCTCTCTCTCTCTCTCTCTCTCTCTCTCTCTCACAAAGGTCAATCAACCTTAACACATTATACTATAGAAGTATAGATCTACAAACAGCATTATTTCGTTTCATTAAGAAGACTGGGTGATATACAGTTAATAGATAAAGGGCACATTTCATGAAATTCAAGTTCAGTATATTCCTCAAATTGCTAACACGCATTTGAAAGCATTTCTTAGATATTGTAAAATTGTAAAAAAAAACTGTTTATGTGACTATAAATGGGGGGAAAATATGAGTAAATACCCATATTGAATAATGATTGCAACGATATTAGTATGGACATAGAAGCATCGTAAAGGACAACAACAACAACAACAATAATAATAATAATAATAATAATAATAATAATAATAATAATGATAATAATAATTTAGAGTGGAGATCAATCACGTTCTTTAAATAGGAGTATAAGAGCATTTTATAATCGTGTATTAAGCATTGAATTTTTTTTCAAGACTGATAACAACAACAACAACAAAAACAACAACAACAACACCAATAATTAAAAAAAAATATTAATTGATGAAATTTTTTTTAAGATTTGATCCATAAAAACATCAACAACAATAACACCAACAACAACAAAAACAACAACAACAACAACAATAATAATAATAATAATAATAATAATAATAATAATAATAATAATACATTTAATATTTCACTACTGAACATCAAAAATTTCAAAGAATCTATAATTCTCTCCTTAGCATTTGCGTTCTTTCAATTAGACAGTGTTTCTCAAAACGGCCGATTCAAATCCCAGATTAGCAGGAATGTAATCAGACGCTTTCGCTGAACTTTCCCGGCGTATTGTAAAAGGATATTTGAATGCAAAAGGAAAACTGCCGATTAAGTAGCTCCTTCCACTCTAAAGAACTTAAAAAGAAAGGATAGAAATAAAATCTGCTCTGTATCAAAGATAAAGGCAATGCCATCAGAGTAGCAATGAAATCTTTTCCTAATTTCAATGAAATCTTTTCCTAATTTCGTTAGGACTTTATTCTTAGGATTATTGCTTTCAGTCGTGAGTAGCTGTTCTTAACGTTTAAATAAGTAAAGAAAGTTTAGCATGGATGCGATTTGGAAGGTTTGAAACAAACGTTCTTAGGGTTGTGGTGGCCTATTGGAAACGTCTCTGGCTAAGCGATCTGCCCGACTGGGGTTTAAGTCAAGCTCAAGATCCATAGTTTCTTGTAGTGTCAGCAACCCCACTATCCTTGTGAGCTAAAAATGCGGGATTCCTATAGTTACACCTGCTTAGTCATCAGCAGCCATTGTTTGGTCCTTCCTGGTCCTAGCATGGGTGGGGGTAGGGGGGGGGGGGGGGGTTGAGAGCTGATCATATGGATGTATGGTCAGTCTCTAGGGCATTGTCCCTGCTTGATTAGGGCATTGTCACTGTGCGTTGCCTCTGCCATTCATGAGCGGCCTTTAAACCTTAAAATATAGTAAAATTTTAACATCAGGATTTGGTAATCGGTCTGTTCAACAAAGATGATTTTCTAATGATTTGGAAAAACAACTTTTACGATAAATTATAATACAGAGAATGCTTATGGTATTATTTAATCATAACAATATGGATATTTGGCTGATAATTAACAAAATGTTTTTATTCGTTTCGAATGAAAAACTTAATTACTATCATAACAATAGAGTAATTTAATTACAAAAAGCAACGGAAACTTACTAGCAAATACTTATCACTAAAAATGTCAATGAGAAGCTTCAGCGTATTATAAAATAGCAACATTTTTTTGCCTTTTATTTTAATATAATATTAATATAAAAATATGTTAAAAGTGTACTGTTTCGCGAGGATTTACGATACTTTTAAAATCAGGGTGGAATTATAGCAAGTTAAATGCTACGAGGAAAAAAAAAATAATAATAATAATTTCGTTCATGAAAAAATAGACTAAAATCGTCTTAATCAGAGTAGGTACTTCTATAAAAATACTCATCTGTTAATCGACTAATCACATAAATTCTATAAAAAAAAATCTCAAATTGTAAAAGTGGACTCTAAAATCTACATATTGACTAAAGGTAATTTGAAAATGCAACATGAATAATGATTGAATTACTGAAAGTATTTTTAGATATCTCCATTGTGAAACGTTCTTATAAAAAAAAAAAAAAAAAAAAAAAAAAAAAAAAACGATGAAAGCCGATGAATATAGGAAGATAATTAGAATAAAATCTAAATCCGCTTAACTATGGAAGATACAGTTGGGACGCAAGAGTTCCTGTCACATCTCGCTCTGAGGAAGTGCACCCTGTCCCACCCTTACAGCAAGGTGAGTTCCCGCATTTAGCCCCACTCACCATCTTTACCATATCTCCCTTTAGCATCTATTTGGTCACTCCCCGGTCAAGTAAGGGGATGACAGGCTCCATTTCCTCAGAGGTGTGCCAGGATATCTGTGTCCAACTGTATGTTGCAGAGAAAATTCTAAAACCAACTTTATCGTGAAGGGTATTTTGGAAACACTCGACACCAAAGTCGACTCGATTTCATATTTCGAAGGATAGTTTGAAAAATAAAAGTTATCTAAAATCGACTTATTCACAAAGGATATTTTGCAATCAATAATATGGATCTGATCACATAAATGGTAGCCTACTTTGAAAACACTAGACACCAAAATCGACCTAAGTCGATTTCATATACGAAAGATAGTTTGATAAAAAAAAAGCTTATTCAAATCGACATACTCATAAAGGCTAATTACAATAACTAATATGGATCTCATCACGGAAAGAGTAGCCTACATTGAAAACACTCGACCCTAAAATCGACTTTTCGACATCATGTCCGAAGGATAATTAAAAGGAAAATTCTCTAAAATCGACATAGAGACAATATTTGCATGAACTAATACGGACTTGATCCCGGAAAGTACCATGAAAAAAAAGCAAAAAAGGACTGAATGACGAAGATAATTAAAAATAAATAAAAAATAAAAAAGGATACTTTTAAGCGACTATCTTTGAAGAGAATCAGATTCACCAGTCGCCATAAACTTGGCCCCTCTTAAACCGCGCTTCGAGTCAGGGGAGCAAATAACTCGATTACCTGTTGAATAATACTGGCTAATGAGCCAGGTCAGGGGGGCTTAAAAGATGGCCCCTCACCTTTGGATTTGCGGGACAAGAATATTAATCTTTCCTGCTTTTCTTTTCGACGAACACATAGAATTCGATGCTGAACAACTTCATTCGGTACAGATATGCACTAATACTGTACGTGTTCTATGCTTGGCGTGTGTATGACGAATGATATGAATGAACATATGCATATGAAAACACATATACATGCATACTGATATAAATACAATCACACATAACACGCGAATATATTATATATATATATATATATATAAATATATATATATATATTATATATATATATAAATATATATATATATATATATATGTGTGTGTGTGTGTGTGTGTGTATAACAACTAAAATAAAAACCACAAGCCACAACAAAAGTAGCCAATTTAAGTCCACTGCAGAAACAAGGACTCAGACATGTCCTTATTCATGTCTAGTGTTTGGCTAATTTCATCACAACGCTAGCCACTGCGGATTGGTGATGTTTTGAATGCTCGTGGGCAAACCTACCTATTATGGGTGATTACGACTAGTACAGCTTTGCTGATCAAAGCGAAACACAAACCCTTTCACCTCGTTAGGTTATCCCCACTCACAAAGGGATATGAATATATATAGATACATATATAAACATACATACATATATATATGTGTGTATATACACCACACACACACATATATATATATTATATATATATGTGTGTGTGTGTGTGTGTGTAGAAGGTATATATATGTACATATGATCGTCACTGACACATTCATACATTAACTACCGAATCGTGGATGTCATCATATACAAGTGCTGTAAATAACAGTACTGACTGTTTTCAACAAAATGCACAGAAGGCTCATTAGGATCACGTCAACCCTTGCACACAAAGAGTTATCCTTACACTTTAATGTTTCTTCTTTGCCTCTACTGGATGTTAGAGAGAGAGAGAGAGAGAGAGAGAGAGAGAGAGAGAGAGAGAGAGAGGTCCAATAAATGTAAGGTAAATATTTAACATAATTAGAGACGACTGACAAAATCTAATTGAGGCCCTTTGCGTCAATAGGCGTGGGAGGAGATGATGATGATGATGAATGGGAATAATTATTAATAATAATAATGTAAACCACCACACATGTTCCTATATATATAATATATATATATATATAGATAGATAGATAGATAGATAGATAGATAGATAGATATATTACGTATGTGTGCGTTTTGTGCATATATCTCTTTCTGAGTGAAGATACCTTAGGGTGGTGAAAGAGTTTAGGTATTGCAATGATCAGTAAAGCTGTACTATTCAGGTCCACCCATACTAGGCTGGTTTGCTGTGAGCGATCAAACAAAAGTCTCCACCATCGTCAATCTGCAGTGGCCAACGTGGTGATGAAAATCATTAAAATCCAGACATTACTGAGGACTTTTATCCTGCAGTGGACTACACCCACACACACACACACACACACATATATATATATATATATATATACATACATATATGTATACACACACACACACACACACACATATATATATATATATATATTGACGTAAAGGGAATCGGTTAGATTGAGGCTTTTAAATCAATGCTTTTCCACTCATCATTTCCTACTTCACGATTCTTAGTCCCTCGGTCATTTAGGCCTGGGTCTTCCAACTCTTCTATTGACTTGTGGAGCACAGTTGAATGTTTGTTGAACTAATCTCTCTTGGGGAGTGCGAAGGGAATGTCCAAACCATCTCCATCTACCCTTCACCATGATCTCATCCCCATATGGCACTTGAGTAATGTCTCTTTTAGTTTTACTTCTAATCCTGTCTTGCCAAGTAACTCTCAATATTTTTCTGAGGCCTTTGTTCTCAATCTATAAAATCTGTTGGATATCATTTCATTATCACACCACGACTCATGTCCATACAGTAATGCAGATATCACTAAACTGACATATAGTTTGATTTTTATAGTAATTTCAGCCGATTTATATATATATATATATATATATATATACATAAATATATATATATATATAATGTGTGTGTATGTATTTATACAAACACGGCCTCTTATATTATTTCCACACGTTCATCAGATCGCCTCCTTTTCAAATAAAAAAAACAAAAACAATTAAAAACGAAACGAGGACTAACAACCAGACAGTGTAAAGCGTCGAGGACGAAAAAAAAAAAAAAAAAACCGATGGAGTCGCATCATTCGGCGGAAGTAAAAACAGGACGTAAACAGCATATTCTAACCCAAACAAAACCTGCGAAAAATAAATTCCCGAAAAAAAAACTGGAGGGACGAAGAGGGGAAGGAGGGGTGGGGGGTGGGGAGGTAAAGGGGGAGGGGTTGCACCGTGG
Source organism: Palaemon carinicauda (assembly GCF_036898095.1). Taxonomy (NCBI): domain Eukaryota; kingdom Metazoa; phylum Arthropoda; class Malacostraca; order Decapoda; family Palaemonidae; genus Palaemon; species Palaemon carinicauda. Next base: position 35,981,276 of record NC_090762.1, on the reverse strand, counting down.
ATCCATATAGTCAAATATACGATGGGAGTTTTTGATCAATGTCCTTTCAGTATTGCCTATGTGGAATATAGAAAAAAATGCCGTGGGTATACACATGTATGTAGGTATCTATGTATGTTTAATATATATATATATATATATATGTATGTTTATGTTTATATATATATATATATATATATGTATATATATGTGTATATATATATATATATTTATACATATACACGCATATATATATATATATATATGTATATATATATATATAACTGTTCGGCTTATCCTTGTCCCCAGGTAGGGGAAGAATGAGTGATGGCCGTTAGCAGGTCATTTTTGACGGGTCTCGTACAAAAGTGTGTATGTATATATATATATATATATATACACACACACTTTTGTACGAGACCCGTCAAAAATGACTGCTAACGGCCATCACTCATTCTTCCCCTACCTGGGGGACAAGGATAAGCCGAACAGTTATATGTCTGGCAATGCTTCTGAGCGTGACCAGAAAAAAAATAAAAAAAAATATGTATATATATATATAAATAAATATACATATATACATACACACACATATATATATATATATATATATAGCCAGAACACTTGCTCTTTATTACTTAAGGGAGATGGCCAAGAGAACGTAAGGCAAACATGGATAAAACTTGATTGAATATTTGTTGACCTGCGTACCTGGTAATTTGTAGACTAAAGGAGTCTGCAGCTGGTATGGACAGAAGCATTTGTGAATCATACACTGAAGGAGATAACTAGTATTGACGAGTTCATTTTTCCTTCCATAATGTATTTCCTCGTTAAAAACTATTTATTTCCAAAAACAATCGACTTGGTTGACATTTTAATCACGTTACAAACATTTTAAAATCGACAATGCAGTTATATTTCTCCATCATATGCTGTAATTGGACAATTACAGCAAGTAATGCGAAAAGGTTAAATACACTAAAATTACCCTTCAGACAAATGGTGGATAAAATAATAACAGCGAAGGCGGTGCATCAAATGTAAAAAGAAAAGCAAGGGCACGTTGAAATAAATAAAAAGGATATGTATATACTGTATATGAGAGAGAGAGAGAGAGAGAGGAGAGAGAGAGAGAGAGATTATGGAAATATAATAAAAGTGAGAGAGAGCGAGAGATAAGAAAAAAAATTGAGAGAGAGAGAGAGAGAGAGAGAGAGAGAGAGAGAGATTATGGAAATATAATAAAAGTGAGAGAGAGAGAGAGAGAGGAGAGAGAGAGAGGAGAGAGAGAGAGGCGAGAGGATAGAAAAAAAATTGAGAGAGAGAGATTACGGAAATATAATAAAAGTGAGAGAGGAGAGCGAGAGATAAGAAAAAAATTGAGAGAGAGAGAGAGAGAGAGAGAGAGAGAGATATTATGGAAATATAATAAAAGTGAGAGAGAGAGAGAGAGAGAGAGAGAGAGAGAGATTATGGAAATATAATAAAAGTGAGAGAGAGAGAGAGCGAGATAAGAAAAAAAATTGAGAGAGAGAGAGAGAGAGAGAGAGAGAGAGAGAGAGAGAGAGAGGTGCTATTTTTACTAATTATGTAAGGAGGACGATAAGCTGTAGAAATATATGAACACCTGAAGTCCGCAAAGAGTATAAAAAATGGTGATTTTAAGTCAAATAAAATCAATACGATATAAATATTCTTCCCTACTGAGGTTCACAGTTGCACACTGACTTTCCTCTGAATCGAGTGATCCATTTGACATCTTTAAATTGTGACATCATCGCTAAATGAACATTCTATGAGACACCTTCTAAACATAGCAGATTCAGTATGTGATGTATTTTGGGCAGTGGCACTTCAGTTGACATCTCTAAGACGTGGCACCATGACCTGGTGATATCTAAATGTGGCAGGGCGTCCACGAAAGCTTTTCCAGACGTAATGACACTTCATAATCTTACTGTACATATAACCACTTTATATATATTGTCCACAGTTTAGTGATATAAGAATAAAAACAATTGAGCTCCAACAACCATACGAAGAAGATAGCGCACAAACAGTTGGAAAATTCCTTTTTTGTGAAGAGAATATTGAAAATAAGAAAAGTATACTACAACAAATATGGATGAAAAGAGAAAAACTAGTGTAAATAAGGAACACACAAAACTAAAAGACACCGAGGCGCCGTTGTAAAGGCTATGCCTCACCCCAGAACCTGAACCTGAACCTGAACCCCTCGCGTGATGTAATATATAAGATAACAGATGTCTATCTGGCAACATAGGCTAAAAGTAAAAACTGTGGGAAAACTTCTAAGGTGACTAAACACGTCCATGACAACTATATAGAGAGAGGACCCATCGATGTGAAACCCTCACAATATGAAGACAAAATGAACGCGGTTTAACTGATAAGACATTGTTGCGATGACTCTGGCGTTTTGTTGTGAATCCATGATTATGAGCAAAATTCTACCAGGCCCATTAGCCCAATAGTGAAAAGCATCCTAATATGGAACAGGGAAAAACACAGGAATAAAACTATAAATGAGAAATCACAAAACAAAAAAAACTATAAAAGAGAAATCACAAAATGTAAAAAATGACATTTAGAATTTAAATATTCGCTGAGAATTGCAGTGATTGAAATGTCCTTATATTGTACGCACTGTTAAAGAATATATATATAAAAAAATTAAGCATTAGGCCTACTCACTCATTTTATTGTCTGTAAAAGGCAACTAATAATCACTGATATTTTGTAACTCAGTTATTTTTTTTATTTACTTTATCTTTTAGTAACTGCAAAAATACAATTTGGACTGCGAGATCATTATGCTTCAAATACAGTACTGCATAGGAAGATTAAGCAATGGTCGAATAAAACTTGAGAACGCCAGCCATACCATTTACCATATTACCATTTTGACTATTAAAGAATAAAAGATTTAACATGAAAGATTTATTTAACCGGTTTCAGATAGTTTTACAAATTTTAACACAATTCTAACACAATGATTACCAATGCCACTAATAACCAATACATTTTACAATCCTGCCTTAATGTGATTCCTCGGAAAAATCCTAATTTTTATCAAAACTAAAACGAGTGGGTTTGCCCCACTCATTTCTCTATTACTGTAAATCACCCGACCAATGTTCTCCTTACTCCATCGAACTATATCATCAACGACAAAAAATAATGATAACAACACAACAAAAAACCTCATTAATAATAATAATAATAATAATAATAATAATAATAATAATAACAAAAAATAATAATAATAATAATAATAACAAAAATAATAATAATAATAATAATAATAATAATAATAATAATAATAACAAAAATAATAATAATAATAATAATAATAATAATAATAATAATAATAATAATAATAATAGCAGCAATGACTACAACACCATCATCCCCATGACCTTTCATCATTTTCCGGTCAAAGAGATATAGTTGACCTATATCGAGCCTTTACAATGTGGGGAGTTATGAGGAACAACTTCTTCCAACTGAATAAACAATAAGAGAAATGCCTGATGAAGACCACGTCGATATAGGCTATTTAATAATATAAATATACTCAGATATTGAGAGAGAGAGAGAGAGAGAGAGAGAGAGAGAGAGAGAGAGAGATTATAGAAATATAAAAAGAAAAAAACTTAGAGAGAGAGAGAGGAGAGAGAGAGAGAGAGAGAGAGAGAGAGAGAGATTATAGAAATATAAAGGAAAAATTGAGAGCGATATAAAAAGAATAAAAGAGAGAGAGAGAGAGAGAGAGAGAGAGAGAGAGAGATACAAAAAGAAAAAAATGAGAGCGAGACGAAAGATAAAAAGAAAAAAAAATTGAAAGAGAGAGAGAGAGAGAGAGAGGAGAGAGAGAGAGAGAGAGAGATACAAAAAGAAAAAATGAGAGCGAGACGAAAGATAAAAAGAAAAAAATTGAAAGAGAGAGAGAGAGGAGAGAGAGAGAGAGAGAGAGAGAGCAATAAAACAACGCTCATAAATTGTGCTTTCCTATACAAAGGCCTGGGAATCCACCAGTTCGTTGTATCTCTTTTCCATTCCGGGGCCTAAACCCAACTCAAGACTTCTTTTTTCCTCCCTTGTTTTTTTGTCTTGTTTTTTTTCAACTGTTTCTTCTTCTCGTCGATAAGCTCAATAATTCTTTTCTTTTCGAAAACAACGGACAGCGGTTACCTCTCCATGACCCACACAGCGTCAAGGTGATTCATATTCTTTCCCCTCACAAGAAAGCCCCCAATCTCACGCTTTGTTTTATTTACTATCTGGCAACCGAGACAGGCATGATTGCCTAAATACAGCTCCATCGCTATAGAAACAGGGAGATGAATTGGACATGCTTTCATATGACAATAAATTTGAGTCTTAATATAAAAAAAAATAAAAATTGAAAATAAATGGAAATAGGACATTGTACAGGACAAATAAATTGGACATGCTTTCATATGACAATAAATTTGAGTCTGTAATATAAAAAAAAAATTGAAAATAAATGGAAATAGGACATTGTACAGACAAATAAATTTGGACATGCTTCATATGACAATAAATTTGAGTCTTAATATAAAAAAAAAAAATGAAAATAAATGGAAATAGGACATTGTTCATTTCAGAAAAAAAATTAAGCCGATTGACTCTCGAGAATATAATTAATGATATTTTTAAACATATCATATGATATAATATGCCAATGAAGGTTGTACCGCAACATGTTGGATACAAGCTCGTACTTAGTAAAGGTATTGCTTTTTATCGCTCGCTCTCCACCGCACTGATAATATAAACCAGTTTAAGCTTGCTATCGCGTGGTTTGTACCGTTTGAATTTTATGTCTTTTTCTGCTCTCAACTGTCTGTATATAAGCTCGATGTCTTGTTGAAATAAACCCCAAGTTGCATTCATCTCGCCTCTCTGTTATTACCTAACAGCCCACCTCACACAAATTCCTCAAAATCATTTAACGAAGTTTGTTAAAGTAAACGAAGCTAATACTGTGTGCACGCAGCTAAGACGTCGGACTTACAAATAATAATTATTATTATTATCATTATTATTTTTTATCATTATTACTTGATAAGCTACAACGCCAGCTGGAAAAGCAGGACGCTATAAGCCAAGGGGCTTTAAACAGGGGAAAATAGCCCATTGAAGATAGGAAAACAAGGAAACATGAAATATTTTAAGAACAGGAACAACACCAAAACAAATATTTCCTATATAAACTTTAAAAATCTTTAACAAAACAAGAGGAAGAGAAATTGCATAGAATAGTGTGCCCGAATGTACCCTCAAGCAAGAGAGCTCTAACCCAAGACAGTGGAAAACAATGTACAGAGGCTATGCCACAAACCCAAAACTAGAGAACAATGGTTTGATTTTGGAGTGTCCTTCTCCTAGAAGTGCTGCTTACCATAGCTAAAGATTCTCTTCTACCAAAAGAAGAGGTAGGCACTAAACAATTATAGAGCAGTGATTAACGCCTTGAGTGAGGAAGAATTGTGAATTGGATATAAAAATGAGAAATAATCACATGGCACAAGTCTTCTTGGTGTAAACTGACAGTTCGAAATGCATGACAGTACCCCAGTCATAAAATACTAACAGTAGAAAAGATTCTAATTCCTGAAGTTTGCTTCAGTTCCTAAGGCAGATGAAAAAAGCGAATGAGCATGATCTTAAGGCACCGGAAACTTCATCTTATCCATAAATCAAATCGACTTACACTGAACTGTACGCAAACAAGACTCGAAATATGTTAATTTGCTATCTTTTTAAAGCTTTTGTGGAACTAAGTATGCACATAAACTAATATGTTAGTTAATGCATCAAAGCTATCTATCTATCTATCTATCTATCTATCTATCTATCTATCTATCTATCTATCTATCTATCTATCTATCTATATATATATATATATATATATGCGCTG
>NC_090762.1:35971804-35974826 GCF_036898095.1 Palaemon carinicauda | reverse complement strand
ATACAGTACTGCATAGGAAGATTAAGCAATGGTCGAATATAACTTGAGAACGCCAGCCATACCATTTACCATTATACCATTTTGACTATTAAAGAATAAAAGATTTAACATGAAAGATTTATTTAACCGGTTTCAGATAGTTTTACAAATTTTAAACACAATTCTAACACAATGATTACCAATGCCACTAATAACCAATTCATTTTACATCCTGCCTTAATGTGATTCCTCGGAAAAATCCTAAATTTTATCAAAACTAAACGAGTGGGTTTGCCCCACTCATTTCTCTATTACTGTAAATCACCCGACCAATGTTCTCCTTACTCCATCGAACTATATCATCAACGACAAAAATAATGATAACAACACAACAAAAAACCTCATTAATAATAATAATAATAATAATAATAATAATAATAATAATAACAAAAATAATAATAATAATAATAATAACAAAAATAATAATAATAATAATAATAATAATAATATAATAATAATAACAAAAATAATAATAATAATAATAATAATAATAATAATAATATAATAATAATAATAATAGCAGCAATGACTACAACACATCATCCCCATGACCTTTCATCATTTTCCGGTCAAAGAGATATAGTTGACCTATATCGAGCCTTTTACAATGTGGGAGTTATGAGGAACAACTTCTTCCAACTGAATAAAACAATAAAGAAATGCCTGATGAAGACCACGTCGATATAGGCTATTTTAATAATATAAATATACTCAGATATTGAGGAGAGAGAGAGGAGACGAGAGAGAGAGGAGAGAGGAGAGGAGAGAGAGAGAGAGAGAGAGAGAGAGAGAGAGAGATTATAGAAATATAAAAAGAAAAAACCTTAGAGAGAGAGGAGAGCGAGAAGAGAGACGAGGAGAGAGAGAGATGAGAGAGAGAGAGAGAGAGAGAGAGGAGAGAGAGAGAGAGAGATTATAGAAATATAAAGGAAAAATTGAGAGCGATATAAAAAGAATAAAAGAGAGAGAGAGAGAGAGAGAGAGAGAGAGAGAGAGAGAGAGAGAGAGAGTGAGGAGGAGAGAGAGAGAGAGAGCGAGAGAGAGAGGAGAGAGATACAAAAGAAAAAAATGAGAGCGAGACGAAGATAAAAAGAAAAAAATTGAAAGAGAGAGAGAGAGAGAGAAGAGAGAGAGAGAGAGGAGAGAGAGAGAGATGAGAGAGAGAGAGAGAGAGAGAGAGAGAGAGAGAGAGATACAAAAAGAAAAAATGAGAGCGAGACGAAAGATAAAAAGAAAAAAATTGAAAGAGAGAGAGAGAGAGAGATGAGGAGAGACGAGAGAAGAGAGAAGAGAGGAGAAGGATGAGAGAGACGAGAGAGAGAGAGAGAAGTGAGAGAGAGAGCAATAAAACCAACGCTCATAAATTGTGCTTTCCTATACAAAGGCCTGGGAATCCACTCAGTTCGTTGTATCTCTTTTTCCATTCGGGGCCTAAACCCAACTCAAGACTTCTTTTTTCCATCCCTTGTTTTTGTCTTGTTTTTTTCAACTGTTTCTTCTTCTCGTCGATAAGCTCAATAATTCTTTTCTTTTCGAAAACAACGGGACAGCGGTTACTCTCCATGACCCACACAGCGTCCAAGGTGATTCATATCTTTCCCCTCAACAAGAAAAGCCCCCAATCTCACGCTTTGTTTTATTTACTATCTGGCAACCGAGGACAGGCATGATTGGCCTAAAATACAGCTCCATCGCTATAGAAACCAGGGAGATGAATTGGACATGCTTTCATATGACAATAAATTTGAGTCTTCTTAATATAAAAAAAAATAAAAATTGAAAATAAATGGAAATAGGACATTGTACAGACAAATAAATTGGACATGCTTTCATATGACAATAAATTTGAGTCTTAATATAAAAAAAAAATTGAAAATAAATGGAAAGTAGGACATTGTACAGACAAATAAATTGGACATGCTTTCATATGACAATAAATTTGTGTCTTAATATAAAAAAAAAAATGAAAATAAATGGAAATAGGACATTGTTCATTTCAGAAAAAAAATTAAGCCGATTGACTCTCGAGAATATAATTAATGATATTTTTAAACATATCATATGATATAATATGCCATTGAAGGTTGTACCGGCACATGTTGGATACAAGCTCGTACTTAGTAAAGGTATTGCTTTTTATCGCTCGCTCTCCACCGCACTGATAATATAAACCAGTTTAAGCTTGCTATCGCGTGGTTTGTACCGTTTGAATTTTATGTCTTTTCTGCTCTCAACTGTCTGTATATAAGCTCGATGTCTTGTTGAATAAACCCAGTTGCATTCATCTCGCCTCTCTGTTATTACCTAACAGCCACCTCACACAAATTCCTCAAAATCATTTAACGAAGTTTGTTAAAGTAAACGAAGCTAATACTGTGTGCACGCAGCTAAGACGTCGGACTTACAAATAATAATTATTATTATTATCATTATTATTTTTATCATTATTACTTGATAAGCTACAACGCCAGCTGGAAAAGCAGGGACGCTATAAGCCAAGGGGCTTTAACAGGGAAAATAGCCCATTGAAGATAGGAAACAAGGAAACATGAAATATTTTAAGAACAGGAACAACACCAAAACAATATTTCCTATATAACTTTAAAAATCTTTAACAAAACAAGAGGAAGAGAAATTGCAATAGAATAGTGTGCCCGAAGTGTACCCTCAAGCAAGAGAGCTCTAACCCAAGACAGTGGAAAACAATGGTACAGAGGCTATGCCACAACCCAAAAACTAGAGAACAATGGTTTTGATTTTGGAGTGTCCTTCTCTAGAAGTGCTGCTTACCATAGCTAAAGATTCTCTTCTACCAAAAGAAGAGTAGGCACTAAACAATTATAGAGCAGTGATTAACGCCTTGAGTGAGGAAGAATTGTGAATTGGATATAAAAATGAGAAATAATCACATGGCACAAGTCTTCTTGGTGTAAACTGACAGTTCGAAATGCCATGACAGTACCCAGTCATTAAAATACTAACA
>NC_090762.1:35949304-35966804 GCF_036898095.1 Palaemon carinicauda | reverse complement strand
GTTCATATATTCCCAGATATAGCAGGTGCTATCCTATTCATATCCTGTTATAAAGGAGCTAATAACGATGAATGATCTTCCTAATCAGGTAGTTGAATCGGTGGAATTTCAAAAGTTTAACCTTGCAGCGAATGTCTTTATGATGAACAGGCTGACATGAGTCTCTTTTATAGTTCATATATAAAACATATATAATTCTTAAAAAAATAATATTATTTCAATTGTTCATTATTTCTCTATTAGTTAATTTCTCTCTTTACTTCCTTTCCTCACTGGGCTATTTTCTCAGTTGGAGTTCTTGGGATTATGTCATCCTGTTTTTTTCCAACTAGGGTTGTAGCTTAGCTAATAATAATAATAACCTGATCTGGCTAAATTTCTCTATACTCAGTTTCTTTTATACGAGCAGAGGCCAGTGATAAGCTACTTGAATGTTTAACGTAATGTAATTCCTTAAGAAAATTAAGAACTATGAGCGCGGGCGAATCGTGGAAGAAGATGCTACAAGCCCAGGGGTTCCAACAGGGAAAATAGCCTAGTGAGGGAAGGAAACGAGGGAAAATAAAATATTTTAAGAAGAGTAATAACACCAAAACAAACATTTTCTATATAAACTATTAAAACTTTAAACAAAACTAGAAGAAGAGAAATAAGACAGAACAGTGTGCCCGAGTGTGCCATCAAGCAAGACAACTCTAACCAAAGACAGTAGAAGGCATTGGAAAGGTCATATCAGGCGACCGACCCATTAACGAAGGGCTAACGGTGGGAAAGAATGTGAATCGTGGAGGCTATATTAGAAGAAAGTCATAATTCATTGAATTTCAGAATATAGAACCGACAGTGCGTTCGTTCTTGCACAGTGATTTTGTTCTACCAGATTACCTGTTTATGTTAAGACATCTGTTTCATGCAGGTGATATGGCTTTTCTCAAAAAATTAGTAAATGTAAATAGAAATTTGGCATTGGCAATGTTATCTTATACCTTTAATTCATCGGAACATTTGCTAAATTCTTGGTACTGCAAGCACGAGTTATGGCATTGTGAATGAACAATACCATCATAAATTAACTTTAGAAGATTGAACGATTTTCACCACAAGGCCAATGCGACACAGATGCGAGATTCTCCTAACTTGAGTTAACTATATAAACATGAAAGGAATTCTCTTTGGAGATGATACACTAACCACATAAATAGGAAGCAGAAAGGTCCCCATGACAGCTTGTTAAGTCATAAGCTACAGATAAAGAGATGACAGACATCCTCGTTTCAAGGTATTAACACGTCACTAAATAAACGACATCCTTATTGGCAAATGTAGATTCATCTTCATTGCAAGTCTCGTCCACAACATTTCTTGCAGAGAGCACCCTGCTTTCATAAGTGTCCTCCTGATTACCAATATTATTATTTTCATCACTCAATATAGGTTTACAGAACAAACAGACAAGACAAACAAGGGTAGAAGAGAGACTTACGCTATGGGAAACAGCTCTTCTAGGAGAAAGACACTCCAAAATCAAACCAGTGTTCTCTAGTCTTGGGTAGTGCAATAGAATCAGTACCATGGCCTTCCACTGTCTTGGGTTAAAGTTCCCATAGATTGAGGGTACACTCAGGTAAACTATTCTATCTGTTTCCTTTCTTCACTTGGCTATTTTTCCAGTTGAAGCCCTTGGGCTTATAGCATCCTGATTTTCTAACAAGGGTTGTAGTTTAGCTAATAATAATAATAATAATAATAATAATAATAATAATAATAATAATAATAATAATAATAATAATAATAATAATAATAGGTGATTAAAATGAATGAAAAAATTAGGTTCCCGAAATAGACATTCTGCCCCAATGATAAAGGTGAACAATGCCTGGGGAAGTCCAACCTTTTCAGAAAGATAGATACGTTTTAGCTTCAACTTACTGTCACAAGGTCAGCTTCATTTCTGGTCATTACAAATGCATTTGAATTCTCATCCAGCTTGGTCTTTATTTGTGCGTAAATACACACACAGATATATGTGCGTTCGCATCTACATATAGATATATGTATATACTTGTTAAGGATGCGCATATAAGTAACTAAGGAAATAAAATTATTCACTAAGTTAAAATGATATATTACAGTTAGAAGATTTACAAATGTATATATATATATATATATATATATATATATATATATATATATATATATATATACATATATATATATATATATATATATATATATATATATATATATATATATATATATATATATATATATATATATATATATACAATAACAACAAATGCAGCCGTTTCTAGTACACGGTAGGACAAAGGACCCAGACATACATTTATTCATGTCTGGGGTTTGGCCAGTTTTCATCACCCTGCTGGCCAATGCAGATTGGTGATGGTGGGAGAGTTTCGTCTGATCGCTCACAGCCAGCTAGTATAGTACGAGTGGCCCTAGCTCTAGTACAGGTTTGCTAATCATGATGATACGCAAACATTTCACTTATGTTAAGCTATCTCCAATCAGAAAAAATATATATATATATATATACATGTATATATATATATATATATATATATATATATATATATATATATATATATATATATATATATATATATATATATATATATATATATATATATATGTTAACCGTGAAGAGTTTCTCATCCAGTTCTTAGAACAAGATGGATGACGAAAATAGAAATCACTTAACAGATGTTTAATAAAAAGACGAAAAAGTCAATAGCAAGCAAGCACACCTTTCTATTATAAATGTGAAGAATCTAGGGTTGTGGTGACCGATGTGGTACCGTCCCTGACGGGGTGAACGCCAGAATTAGGTTCAGGTCACGCTCAAACTCGTTAGTTTTTTTGGTCGCTGGGGAAGCCTATAGGTCTATCTGCTGATTCTTCAGTAGCCATTACCTGGGCCTCCTTGGTCCTAGCGTAGGTGGGGAGGGGGCTTGGGCGCTGATCAGATGTATATGTGGTCAGTCTCTAGGGTATTGTCCTGCTCGCTAGGGCAATGTCACTGTCCCTTGACTCTGCCATTCATGAGTGGCCTTTAAACTTTTAAACCTATGGATTGGTCTCCATCTGCTTATTCCACTGAAATTTATGTCATATTTCAAGGATAAAAATAGAATTGAAAACGATAGTCGCTAACCTATAAGGTCCAAATATTATTATCATTATTATTATTATTATTATTATTATTATTATTATTATTATTACAAGCTAATCTACAGCCCTAGTTGGAAAAAACAAGATGCTATAAGCCCTAGAGCTGCAATAGGGAGAGTAACCCAGTGAGGAAAGGCTACAACGAAATAAAATAAAGACCACCTTATAAGAAACGAACATTTCTATAACTTCCCACATTAATTCAATGCATCTTTTTCTTCTGCTATCTTTTTTTCTCTTCTTTTTCCTCCCTCCCTTTCTTTGTCACCTTCTTCCTCTCTCGCTTTTTCTCCGCGTCTCCCCTTCGCCCAATCTTTATTGGCTGATTCTTGTCAGGTATTTCCTCTCGAACGAACCCTCTGTTTCCTGACTTTTTTTTCCCTTTCCATTATTTCCTTCTTTCGTCGTTGTTGTTGTTATTGTTGTTGTTTTTCTTTACAGCCGCGGAGATTCCCGATTCCTCACAAACCAACAGGTACAGGAAATAATGCGGAAAATAACTTCTCCGGAACAATAAACCGGAAGGACTCAATCCAAATGGCACTTTAACACCCGATTTATGCTTGGCTGAGGATTCTTCCCCCCCCCCTCCCTCCATTCCCATTCCCAGGAGGAATTGGGAAGCACGTGGAATGAACGTTGAGAGAGAGAGAGAGAGAGAGAGAGAGAGAGAGAGAGAGAGAGAGAGAGAGAGAGAGAGTTGATCAGAACTTGAAGAGACCAAAGAGGAAACAAAAAATCACAACAGGATGAATGTAGAGAGAGAGAGAGAGAGAGAGAGAGAGAGAGAGAGAGAGAGAGAGAGAGAGAGAGAGAGAGAGAGAGAGAATGTTGACCAGTGACCAGTACTTAAAGTCGAGATTTATAAGAATTCAAAGTAACCAAAAATAAAAAAAATCACAATAGGATGAATGTACAGAGAGAGAGAGAGAGAGAGAGAGAGAGAGAGAGAGAGAGAGAGAGAGAGAGAGAGAGAGAGAGAGAGAGAGAGAGATTTTATACATGAAACTCGAGGCAAGAGTTGTGATACTGATATTACACGCAGCTATTCTAACCAAGACATGATTATTATCTATTTTCAGAATATAAGTTGATAGAGAACATGGCGACCAATATATCCAATATGAATTAAGTCTCCAAAGTCATTACACATCGGAGATGGATTTCTTAAAATGAACAAATCGGAGTAATTGCTTCGCCGAAGTGGTCGCAGTGGGCGCAATTCTCCTGAAAGTTATAAGTCGTATAAAAATAACTTGCAACCTGTAACGCAATAACCAAGTTGAAAATCAAACTAGGATTGCAGAATGAGAAATTGTGCATGTAATAATAATGGACACAACGAATCCACATGCGTATACATTAATTCAACAACGACAACAACAATAACAAGTGCAGCCGTTTTTAGTCCACTACAGGACTATAGTCCATTTCTTTTATCGAGGCAGATTTGCACCGACTCGCAGCGGTGCCCTTTTAGCTCGGAAAAGTTTCCTGATCGCTGATTGGTTAGAATTATCTCGTCCAACCAATCAGCGATCAGGAAACTTTTCCGAGCTAAAAGGGCACCGCTGCGGGTCAGTGCAAATCTGCATCGCTAAAAGAAATTAACTATAGTGGCCGATGTACTAACGCCCGTGACTACTGATCGCCAGACTGGGGTTCGAGTCTCGCTCAACCTCGTTATTTCCTTTGGTTGCTGCATCTTCACCATCATTGTGAGCTAAGAATGGGGGGCACCTATAGTTGTATCTGCTGATTCATCACCAACCACTGCCTGGACGTCCTTGGTCCTAGCTTGGGCGGAGAGGGGGTTTGGGCACTGATCATATGTAAATTGTCACTCTCCAAGGCATTGTCCTGCTTGCTACGGCAATGTCACTGTCTCTTGCCACTGCCATTCATGAGTAGCCTTTAAACCTTTAAAGGGATCAGGCACGCTCTTATGCATGTCTGGGTTTTAGCCATTTCACCACTAGGCTGGCCACCGCGGATTGGTGACGGAGGAAGATTTTCGTCTGATAGCTCCCAGCATACCAACCTAGTATGGGTGGCCCTGACTAGTACAGTTTTGCTGATCATTGCGATACACAACTCCTTTCATCATATTGAAACATCCCCACTGAGAAAGGGATACATAAAACCATTAACTACATATTGTACATATAAATATAAAAACAATATTACGATCTACTAAAGTACTCTAATAGTATACTTCTGGGAAGACTCTGCACAGTAGAGTTGTGCAACGCCAAGTCTCTTGATAACATTGGAGAACAATTATGTTATAATTAAACTCCATCAAATACAAGAATAGCTAATCTACTTTATACTCTTTTAAACTATGGTAATTAAGAGTTTAGTATACGAGTTTGATATAAATTCATTGTTACCTTCATTATAATAGTTGACTTCTTTTCTGATTTAATCGATGTATATAGATATAAATTTTGAAACCAAGGAGACAAAAACTATTGTATAATTACATCGAAAAATACTCTATTTTCTTATAATGGGGCACATTTCCACCGACTCGCAGGGATGTCCTTTTAACTCGGAAAAGTTTCCTAGTAGCTGAGTGGTTTGGTTGGATAAAATAATTCTAACCAATCAGATGGTAGGAAACTTTTCCAAGCTAAAATGGCACTCCTGCGAGTCATTGCAAATGCGCATCATTAAAGAAATTAGAGTATATACTATATATACATATATATATATATATATATATATATATATATATATATATATATATATATATATATGTGTGTGTGTGTATATATATATATATATATATATATATATATATATATATATATATATATATATATATGTGTGTGTGTGTATATATATATATATATATATATATATATATATATATATATATATATATATATATATATATATATATGTGTGTGTATATATATATATATATATATATATATATATATATATATATATATATATATATATATATATATATATATATTGAATATCACAAGTAACACGATTTTCCTCACTCTTAAAATTGAAAATAACAACGAATTCTGAATGAATAACAAAACCAAAAAATCAATAAGAGGTATATAAGAAAATAAATAAGCCATAAAGGATGAAGACCATTGTAAGGACAAACCCAGCTGCAAGCACTTACGTAGAGAAAGGACACATCATGAACGCCACATCAAGATGACAGGGTGTGTGTGAGGAAAGGGGGGAGGGGGGGGGGGAGGAGGAGGGGGTTAGGCACATCATCTTTTCCACACCACTTAGTTAAGGTTCAGTGAGTCAAGTGGGTTAATCAGGCGGACGGAGCGTTACAAGGAAGAGGGTCGTTTAGGTGACTTTTGCTTATCATCATCTTTGCTCTTTTTGCGGTTGGCTTCAAAGGAAGATGGTATGACTCTTTGGTCTTGCTCGTTCTTTTTATCGTATAGCCGGATGTTTCTATTGAAAAATATTCCCGAAGTTTTTATGTTTGTGTTGTGGATAACCGTATAAATTATTCTTTTCAGAAAATGAATTTACTTTTTTTTTATTTTTTTATTTATCTTTTTTTTTTTTAAGGAAGAATTTGAAGACTGAATGGAACGGTGTTTTATAGAAATTGTATTCTTTTACAGTAATAATCTGAAGCATAAATATATTTCGTGTTAGATGGATTATTGTCTCTGCGAACTCTGGTGTGACTTATTAGAGAATATCGCATTTTAGTCGAGTATTTTTTGCTGAAATATTCTTAAAAAAAATATATATAATAAATCGTAATAATTCATCCACTTCCTTTCAGTACAAAGGCCGACGGTATAGGCTGATTGATGCTCTAACCCGGAGACCAATTATTTATAGTAAAACGATCTGATATATTTAAAAGAAATATTGATATTGTTTCGAATATTCTAATTGAATGAGAAAACACTGTTCGGCTTCCTCTCAATATAACTAAACAACTAAACCAATAAATCATCACTGAAGGATGTACGAAAAAAATATATGAAAAGGGCAAACTACTGCAAAGAAGATGAAAACATGATTGGAATATATGAATGAAAATTATATACTCTACTGTAAAATAAAGGAAAATATATGAAATATATTAATGCATTTATGCCTATACTCGGGGAAGTGAAAACAAACTTCGGTATTCAAATGGTAAAATAAAATGAAGATATAAAACACCCAAGGTATTAACCTGGAAGAGAAAACTTACCCCTCTTTGAAAATGAATGTGAACACGGGATTTTTTGAAGGCCACACAGGGACAGTAAAATGTAGCAATGAATTCAGATTACGCAAAAGATAGAACAATCATAAATAACTCTCCATAAATATTCATAAACATGAATATATTGCGGATGCGACTTCAATCAACAGCAACTATAACGAAGTAGGGTAATATCCTATTGAAGAGATATTTTCAGAAAAATAGAAATGGTTTCAAAAAAAAAAAAAAAAAAAAAAAAAAAAAAAAAAAAAAAAAAAAAAAAAAAAAAAAATTCCACATTCACCCAACTTGCTGGATTAAATAACACAGAATTAGACCGACTTTAATTTGGGCTTATTCTAACCTATCTGTCACTTGATTTACGAAAAGGGGACCTAAAGAAATTTGTTTTGAAGACCGCTACTTCAGCTAAGGCCATCTCTCGGCAAATATGTCCATTTCAGACCTTAATCTTCCCGAAGGTATAAGAAACAGACGTTCACGAGGACAAAATTTGTGAGATTTATGTAAATATTCAAAAGTAACTTCTCAAGCAAAGACATTCATGAGAACAACATTGGTGAAATTCATGCAAATATGCACACGTAACTTCTTAAACAAACACTCGTTCATGAGGACATCCTTTGTGAAATTTCGCGTAAATATTCACACCTAACTTCTTAAACAAACACATTAATGAGGGAAACCTTAGTGAAATTTCGCGTAAATATTCACACCTAACTCCTTAAACAAACACTCGTTCATGAGGACAACCTTAGTGAAATTTCGCGTAAATATTCACACCTAACTTCTTAAACAAACGCTCGTTCATGAGGACAACCTTAGTGAAATTTCGCGTAAATATTCACACCTAACTTCTTAAACAAACACTCATTCATGAGAACAACCTTAGTGAAATTTCGCGTAAATATTCACACCTAACTTCTTAAACAAACGCTCGTTCATGAGGACAACCTTTGTGAAATTTCGCGTAAATATTCACACCTAACTTCTTAAACAAACACTCGTTCATGAGGACAACCTTAGTGAAATCTCGTGTAAATATTCAAATGTAACTTCTTAAACAAACACATTCATGAGGATAACCTAGGTAAAACATATGTAAATAATCAATCTTATCTTCTCACGTAATCCTGCTTGCCAGAACAATAATAATCAGATATACCAATCAATTGCCCAACAAAATATATTCCTTGTCGGTGGCAATAATGGCAAATCCCCCAGAATGTGACAAAGTCACCCGTATTCATTTACTGATGTATTCCGCTATAATTGAGATTAAAAAAAACAACAAAAGCAGCATCAATAATAATCACAATAGTATTATTGATAGCTACATAAAATTGATAGAGTAGAAATGTGCAGTAGATTTAGAATTAAAAAAATCATCAAAAGTCGTGGAGAACCCATTGCAATGGATAGGGACGGGAATTTGAGAGAGAGAGAGAGAGAGAGAGAGAGAGAGAGAGAGAGAGAGAGAGAGAGAGAGAGAGAGAGAGAGAGAGAGAGAGACCTGACCGCCAATTAGGTATCAAGAAACTCGCGACCCCCCCAACCAAACTAGACGAACACACTCACGCACTCGCACGCAAATAAAGATTTGCAATATATGGATATGACAATTAAGGTGAAATGACCAACAGATCCAATGTTTGAACTAATGGCGAGTAAACAGGGAGGCGATAAAAATGCTTGATGAACAGCGTGCAAAACACGGGACAGTAAATAAGGGAGACGGAGGAAAAATGGATTAATGTATATTGATAAAAGGGTGAAAGGGCAGATTTATCATTGGCGAGGCGCCGTTATAAAGTTTGCCGATTGTTATCATAATGAAGACTTACTGCCGCCGTTGTAAATGAGCCAGTCGACCAGTTTGTTAATGCAGTTAATCACGCTCGATTGAACTGGATTGGCCGGTGCGAACAGACACCATTTGCCTCCACTGACCCGAGTTTAGCATTCTTGATTCCCGGGATGAGATGAGAATGCTGAGGTGGATTATTGGAATATCACTGCTTGAAAGATCGGAAAATTATGAAATAAGAAGAATGGCAGGCGTAGTAAAATAAGAAGAATGACAGGCGTAGTAAAGACCAAAGAGGTGATGGTGTGAGCACGTGTTGAGAGTTGTTGGTGGGAAGGGAGTGAGGAGGGTTTGGGAGGAGCCTGTTAGGGAGGAAGGCAGAGATTTAGATTGCGGGGTAAGATAAGGAATGATGTGGATAGAAGTTTGGCGGAAGAGGATGCAGAGGCATTGCAGAGGGCGCATCAGGCAACCGATCCCTTATTGTATGGATACCTTTGGAAAGAAATCCGATGCTGACTCAGGGATGGAAGGGGACGGAGTGATTAACACACCGTAAACTACATTCATCACAAGTGGAAGATACTGGATTGACAAATTGATGTGGAGGTCAACTCCCTTCAAGTTTATTCACTCATAATGAAAAATGGACTTTAACTTAATTCATTTCTCGATTGGGTAAAACAGGTACATTCGTTTACTCTTGATGAGAGAATTGATAATTTTTTTTTTATTTAATCCGGAAGTAGAAAAATTAATGAAATATCGGTCGTTAGCAATACTTAGCTGTCAAAAAAAATGTATTTAATTATATTCTAAGACATTTTCAAGGATTTAAATAACAGTTGAATAAACGTTCTAAGGATTTTAAACATTCTAAAACAATTCTAATTATTTTTAGAGAGAATTTCTTTTAAGAAGGTAAACAACATTTTTAAGAAGGTAAAAGCACTTATAAAAAGTAAGCCCGTTTTTGATAAGTTGAACCTTTTACGAAGTAAACAACATTTTTATGAAACAAAAAACATTTTCAAGAAGTAAAAACATTTAAGAAGTGAAAAAATTTGATGTTTAAATCTTTTTTAGGGAAGTAAAAAAAAAACACTATTAGAAAGTGAAAAAAAAAGGAAGTAAGAACCATTTCAAAGACGTTAAACATTTTTAAGAAGGCAAACAATTCTTATTCTATGAACACTTCAAACGAAAAAAAGAAAATAAAAATAAAAATTGTGCAATGTACCTAGCAACCCACCAGAAGATTGCAAGCACTTTAAGTCAATTTGATCGATGGAGATCAGTAAGATGTCACAACGAATGCTTCGAAGGAATCATCTCAAGTTCTTATTTATTTCAATACTTATTTTCCTTGCTTTTCCAATGTCAACGAATGGGAGATATTCCCCTACTTTCAAACAGTTTATCATTTTTAGTGCTGCAATTTCTTTGATCAGCATATTAGATCAATAATGATAGAAGATAACTGAAATTTCTTTACTAGGAACATTTTTTTTTCTTCATGGAAAGTCTATTTCTAAACAACTATATATATATATATATATATATATATATATATATATATATATATATATATATATATATATATAGATATATACATACATATACACGCATAAATACACCCACACCCATATATATATATATATATATATATATATATATATATATATATATATATATATATATATATATATATATTACAAAACAACACATACATATATATAGAAATAAAAAAGCACACACACGCACACACACACACACACACATATATATATATATATATATATATATATATATATATATATATACACACACACACATATATATATATATATATATATATATATATATATATATATATATATATATATATATATCCATAACATAGGCATCTCAGACAAGACGACAAATGGGAGGAAAATTGGGCGAAAATGTAAGTTTGAAATCGACTCAATTTAGGTGACCGGCTTTCCTAGTTTTTGCCATCAGCTTCAATTAGTGATAGCATTGTTCGTTTCCGGTTGGGCAGATGCCCCGTCTTCCCCTAAGGATTCTTTTATAACCTATTTGCAGAAGCTCTCGAGGAACGAAAATATCATTCCTTTGGAAAGAATTTCTATTCATTTTCTTTTTTGGTAGTCTTTTATTTTCTTGATATTCTTGTTGACATTCCTAGAAAATGTCCAATCTATGTGAGGTTCATCTCTCTACTCCATTAAGTTTTAACTGTTTTTCTTGAGTTTTGTTCCTTTTTTAGGTAGTAGGTTGGCCAGGGCACCAGCCGCCCGTTGAGATACTACCACTAGAGAGGTATTGGATCCTTTGACTGGCCAGACAGTATTGCATTGGACCCCTCTCTCTAGTCACGGCTTATTTTTTCTTTGCCTACACTTACACGGAATAGTCTGGCCTATTCTTTACATATTCTCGTCTTTCCTCATACATCTGACAACAATGAGATACTTAACACTTCTTCACCAAGGGGTTAATTTACTGCACTGCAATTTGTTCAGTGTACTTTCCTCTTGGTAAGGGTAGAAGAGACTCTTTAGCTATGGTAAGCAGCTCTTCTAGGAGAAGGACACTCCAAAATTAAACCATTGTCCTCTAGTCTTGGGTAGTGCCATAGCCTCTGTACCATGGTCTTCCACTGTCTTGGGTTAGAGTTCTCTTGCTTGAGGGTACACTCGGGCACACTATTCTATCTTATTTTTTTTTTCTTCCTCTTGTTTTTTTGAAATGGTGTGTTGGGCAGGCTTAATAGAAGGGCCATGGATGCCTGGTGGTTTATCAAGAGGTTGTCTTTTCCTTTTTCTGATTTTTTCTTCTCAAAACCATCCTTACTGTCCTCCCTTCAGTTGAAGTGGCTATCCTGGAGGGTATTTAGCCTTGCATGGTGTATCGGCTCCTCCATGTTGACCAGTTTTTCCGACTTTTTACTATAGTCTATGGATATCATCAATCACTTTTATTATTATTCTGTACATATTGTTTTTGTTTTAATTCTTGTTAATCTAGTTTTTAAGTATGATGTGTCTTTTTTATTTCTATTAATTCTTATGCTGTCTGGAGACATTGAGCAAAATCCGGGACCAGTACGTCCTAGATTTCGTCAATGTCGTCTTCTGTATTGCAATATTCGTGGTCTTCATGCAAATATCCGAGACCTTACAGTTGCGTCCAGACAGTATGATATTCTTTTGTGCTCAGAAACTTTGGTTTCTAATATGAGGCACTCATCTGAGCTCCTTATAACTGGTTTTAAGAAGCCAATAATGTTGAAACGTGATTCCATTCCTAGGGCCAGGGGAATGGCGGTGTATATTAGGACCGAGTACCCTGCTTCTCATAAGTCCTGCTATCAATGTGGATGTCATGAGATTCAGGTAATAAAAGTTTGTGGCAGGCATAACAACTTTTATTTGTGTTCAATCTACCGGAATCCAGACATGGATGATTCTATCTTTGATTGTCTTCTTACCATTATGGCTAAGATACAAGAAGATGATAGAAAGGCTTCGTTTGTCTTTGTTGGTGATTTTAATGCTCACCATAGGGAGTGGTTGGGTTCTATCTCTCCTACCGATCGCCATGGCTTAAGAGCTTTAGACTTTGCCTCAGAATCAGGCTGTGAGCAAATCATAAATGAAGCTACTCACAGGTCTGGTAATTGCTTGGACCTCGTATACACTGACTCCCCTGGCGTTATAACTAGTAAGGTTGGTTCTCCAGTCGGGACTTCTGATCATGCCTTGATTTCATTATTAGTGAAGACTGAGCAGCCTGTCCCTGATATATCATATTCTTGTAAAATTTATATGAAATCCCAAGCAGACTGGAATGGGATTTTGCATGATCTTTTGTGCTTGAATTGGTCACAATTATATAATAGTGTAGATCCTGTTGTCCCTTTGAATGAGAATCTAGTCAACATAATTGATAGGCGTATCCCTTCTCGTGTGCTAAGGTACCGAATGAAGGACAAACCGTGGTTCAATGATGATTGTAGACGTGCTTATTTGGAGAAGCAGGAGGCCTATCACCTTTGGAAGGGTAACAGATCAGATTTGACCTGGAACAACTATACTCAGCTTCGAGCTTTTGCTCAGAGAGTTTATGCCTCAACTGAAAAGGAGTACAATTTAATCATAAAAGAAACCCTCTCTGGTACAACTCAGGAACATAAATGGTGGTCTACCCTTAAATCTGCACTCTTTGGTATAGATGCAACAGTTCCTCCTTTACTTAAACCAGATGGCTCAGTCACTCACTGTCCAAAGGAAAAGGCAACCCTTTTGGCTGATGTTTTTGACAGTAAACAGAGTAATGAAAAACTTGAACTTCCTCATTCCTGTTTTCCTGAGGCTAAACTAACTAGTTTAGCTTTTCGATCTCGTGAGATTAAAGCTCTGTTGTTGGACCTTGATGCTTATGGAGGTGTAGACCCTAATGGTATTTTTCCTTTGTTTTTTATAAAGACAGCAGATTTCTTAGCTCCAAAGTTATCTGTTATTTTACGCAAGTTAGCAAGAAGAGGAGCTTTTAGCACTTGTTGGAGAATTGGTAATGTTACTCCTCTATGTAAATGTGTTTGTGGTAGCTCAAGTCCCACTGATTACCGCCCAATTTCCATAACTCCCATATTATCTAAAGTTTTTGAACGTCTTCTGGCAAAACGTCTTAATAGGTTTGCTGAAGGTAATCATCTATTCCCTAGTTTGCAATTTGGTTTTCGGAAAGGCCTTGGAGCATGTGATGCCCTTCTTACAATCTCCAATGCAGTACAGAAATCCCTTGATTGTGGTCGGGAAGTTCGTATGATTGGCCTTGATTTTAGTGCTGCCTTTGACCGTGTTAATCATGAGGCCCTTGTTTTCAAACTGAAACAGTTGGGAGTGGGTGGGTCGTTTCTTAGCATTATTATTGATTTTTTAAGTAGTAGATCTCAAAGAGTTGTTGTTGATGGGCACCATAGTGAGTATAGGAATGTGATATCCGGTGTTCCACAGGGTAGTGTTCTTGGCCCATTACTTTTCATACTATATACACATGACATGTGGTTTGGCCTAGAAAATAAGCTTGTTGCATATGCAGATGATGCTACTCTCTTTGCATCAATTCCATCCCCTGAATGTAGATCTGGGGTTGGTGAATCCCTTAATAGAGATTTAGCTAAAATTAGTGCATGGTGCAAATTATGGGGTATGAAGTTGAATCCTAACAAAACTCAAAGTATGATTGTAAGTAGGTCAAGGACGGTGGCTCCTCAACATCCGGATCTCAGTATTGATAATGTTTCTTTAAATTTGTATGACTCTTTCAAAATTTTAGGCGTGATTCTTGACAGCAAATTTACTTTTGAGAAACATATAAGGTCTGTGTCTTCTTCAATTGCACAAAAAATTGGCTTATTGAGAAAGTCTTTTAAGATATTCGGTGATCAATCTATTCTGAAGAAGTGTTTTAATTCTTTTATTCTACCTTGTTTTGAGTATTGTTCTCCGGTCTGGTCTTCAGCTGCTGATTCTCATCTTAATTTGTTGGACAGAAACTTACGGTCTATTAAATTTCTTATTCCTGATCTAGATATTAATCTCTGGCACCGTCGATCAATTAGTTCATTATGCATGTTGCATAAGATTTTTCATAACTCTGACCATCCTTTACATTCAGATCTCCCTGGACAATTCTATCCTGTTCGTAATACTAGGCAGGCAGTTAATTCTAATAGCCAGGCCTTCTCCATCATAAGACTCAATACTACGCAGTACTCTAGAAGTTTTATTCCAGCTGTTACCAAGTTGTGGAATGATCTTCCTAATCGGGTTGTTGAATCAGTAGAACTTCAAAAGTTCAAAGTTGGAGCAAATGCTTTTTTGTTGACCAGACGGACATGAGTCTTTTTATAGTTTATATATGACATTTTTGTTGTTGACGTTGTTAATAGATTATATATGATATATCTCTTTTGACATTACTTTTTTTAGAATGATTTATTGTTAATTTGTTTTCTTCAGTTATTTATTTCCTTCTTTCCTTTCCTCACTGGGCTATTTTTCCTTATTGGAGCCCCTGGGCTTATAGCATCTTGCTTTTCCAATTAGGGTTGTAGCTTGGATAGTAATAATAATAATAATAATAGTGACTTTATCCTTTTATCCTCTTCTAAATGGATCTAGATGACTAAGCATTATATACTTAATTATCATTATTACTAGCTAAGCTATAACCCTAGTGGGAAAAGCTGGATACTACAAGCACAAGGGCTCCAACTGGGAACATAGTCCAGTGAAGAAAGGAAATATGGAAACAAATAGAATAGTGTGCCCGAGTGTACCCTAAAGAAAGAGAACTCCAACCCAAGACAGTAGAAGACCATGGTACAGAGGCTATAACACTACCCAAGACTAGAGAACAATGGTTGGCTTTTGGAGTGTCCTTTTAGAAAAACTGCTCGCCATTGCTAAAGAGTCTCTTTTACGCTTAACAACCTTGGGATGTTGGTTCCAAATGTAAATAACTAAATTTGCCCTGAAGTAATGTACAGTGAAGGTGATTTTACTACATTACCATATATATATATATATATATATATATATATATATATATATATATATATATATATATATATATATATTGGTTTGTTGTGAGTGATCAGACAAAATTCTCCTAACATAACTAATCCACAGTTGACTAGCGTGGCGATGAAGATGGCCAAACAATAAACATGACTAAGGACACGTCTGAGGCCTTTATTGTTGTTGTTGCATGTATATATATATATATATATATATATATATATATATATATATATATATATATATATATATATATATATATATATATATATATATACACACACGAGAAAGGACATCGTTATTTATTCTAAATAGCGAAATACATATCATATACATCTCATTACTACATATCTATCAGCAATAACGTCATAATTACTTTCCAAGAAGAATAACTTCCTTTTCAAACTTCCTTTTTGTTAATAGTAATAAGCACTTCCTAAGATGAGTGATTTTGGGGGGTGGATACCCTACGCTGCAATCGTTTAGTAAACTCAATCAAGACCCGTGAGCCATCGGGTCCTTATTGCAAAAGTCATGTGCCCTTGATTCTTCTTCCTCTGGCATTCAGATAAGGAGACCCTCATCGGAATGTGTCCAGGGGATCAAAGATCCTCAGGAGGAGGATCCATCTCAAGAGGATCCGTCGCAGAGGTGAAAGGTGAGGGAGCTTTGGAGAAGGACTTATTTCATATTGCAGAAAAGATCGAAGAAGGCCAGACACTGGGATTAAGAGTTATTGAAAATTACGTAAGGGAAGCAGTAGTTATCGAAAGGGATCTCTTACAGACTGTCGAAAAGGGAGCAAAGAACATGGAATGAAGAGCTATACTCAACTGTCGACCCCTCTCAGATTCGCCTCAGACTGTAGAAGGGGGACAAAGAGCGTGAGAGAAAGTTCTGTCTTAGTTAGTGGAATAAACATAAACTTTCGAGAATAACTCATTCTGGCATAACATCGGGAGAGATTCCGTCACATATAGTTCAAAGGAATGAAAATAATTAGAAAAGGACCAATCTTAGGTGGAGAGTAAAAGGGAGATTCATAAAAATTTAGTTAAATAAACAACTCCTTTCCATACGCTGATCCTTACAAATAATATTCTTATGTAGTCCAATGAAAATTCCTCTTGTAATAAATGACATGAATTTGAACATTCGCTGTCCAATAAATATCTTAAAAGATAAAAATTGTAAAACACGAGTTAATAAGAGGATCTCTATCACCGACAGTTTAATACACACGTTTTCCTTTAATTCAATGAGTTAATTTGATAATGCGTTATCCACATCCTCCACTGCCAGCTGGTACATCTGCCTTTAACTACTGACTTCCTTGTACTGATAAGGACAACAACAATCATCTGATACAGAAGCAAGGCAATAAATTGATAGCTAAGTAATGTATATAGATAGATGGTGTTTCAACATTTAAGCTGATTATTGGAGTCATTTCACAAAATTTGACAAGACATCGCTCATTCGATTAGAATTTCTTATCAGATTCGTCAGCTATTTTCCCGCAAGTTTGAAAAATGGATTACTTCAGCTGAAGGGAACATTATCTAAATCAGATTATATATATGTGTATATATACACAACAACACCAAAAGCCACCGTTTTTAGTCCACTGTAGAATAAAGACCTCAGAGATGATCTTAGTCATGTCTAAAGTTTGGACATTTTCAT
>NC_090762.1:35914304-35921804 GCF_036898095.1 Palaemon carinicauda | reverse complement strand
TATATATATATATAATGATTGCTCTCTTTGTAAAAGGTTATATGTTTGGTTGGTTTGCGCTGGTTTTAGAGAGTTGTTTTGTTAGTAATTCATTGTTTGTCGTAATTGTTTGTTTGCTACTTGATAGATCAACTTGAGTTTGTATATAAGGCAGTCGGTTTTCGTCTTTAGCAATGAACTTACACAGTCAATAAGAATATGACTAAATGGTTCTTCAAAAGTCGGTATAGCCTGCTAAGGGGCTTTAGGCAAAGTTTGATTTGGCTTCCCAACCATCTGGCATGTGTGACATGACCGACAAAATTCAACCACATCTTCTCTCAAATTAGGCCAATAGAAATGCTGAAGTACCCTATGATAGGGAGAGAGAGAGAGAGAGAGAGAGAGAGAGAGAGAGAGAGAGAGAGAGAGAGAGAGAGAGAGAGAGAGAGAGAGAGATATTGTTGGGCAAAACCTTGAGGTCTATCAAATTTCTTATTCCAGATCTTGATCAGTTAGTTCACTTATTCTATATGAATGTTGTGTAAGATTTTTCATAATTTTCTTAAATAACCTGCTTCCCATATCAATGGGTGGCATCAGAAAAAAACAGCACTACACTTACTGTCAACTTCACGCTCTAACTGCAAAAAGTGGGAGATAAGTAAAGCCATTTTAAGTACATCCTGAAAATTCAGGTTAATCACTACTTGCAATGGAATGACAATCCTGGGCCTTAACTCAGCAGGAGATTGACTCATTCCACCTGGAACTGTTCTAGCTTGACTCAATCCACCTGGAACTGTTCTAGTGTGACCCATTCCACATGAAACTGTCTAGTTTGACTCATTCCATCTGGAACTGTCTAGCTTGACTCATTCTCCCTGGAACTATCTCGCTTGGTCCACCTGGAACTGTTCTAGTGTGACTCATTCCACCTGAAACGATCTAGTTTGACTCATTCCATCTGGAACTGTCTAAGTTAACTAATTCCACCGGGAAGTGTCTGACTTGACTCATTCCACCTGGAACTGTCTGATTTGACTCATTCCACATGGAACTGTTCTAGCTTGACTAATTCCACCTGGAGCTGTCTAGCTTGACTCATTCCACTTGGAACTGTCTAGCTTGACTCATTCCATTTGGAACTGTCTAGCTTGACTCACTCCACCTAAAACAGTCTAGCTTGACTCATTGCACCTGGAACTGTTCTAGAGTGACTCGTTCCCACTGAAACGGTCTAGTTTGACTCATTCCATCTGGAACTGTCTAGCTTAACTTATTCTCCCTGGAACTGTCTCGCTTGACTCAATCCATCTGGAACTGTCTAGCTTGACTCATTCCACCTGGGACTGTTCTAGCTTGACTAATTCCACCTGGAACTCTCTAGCTTGACTCATTCCACCTGGAACTGTTCTAGTGCGACTCATTCCACATGAAACTGTCTAGTTTGACTCATTCCATCTGGAACTGTCAAGCTTGACTCATTCTCCCTGGAACTGTCTCGCTTGACGCATTCCATTTGGAACTGTCTGGCTTGACTCATTCCATCTGAAACTGTCTAGCTTAACTCATTCCACCTGGAACTATCTGATTTGACTCATTCCACCTGGAACTGTTCTAGCTTGACTACTTCCACCTTTAACTGTCTAGCTTGACTCATTCTCCCAGAACTGCCTGACTTGACTCATTCCACCTGGAACTGTTCTAGTGTGACTCATTCCACCTGAAACGGTCTAGTTTGACTTATTCCTCCTGGAACTGTCTAGCTTGACTAATTTCACCTGGAACTGTCTGACTTGACTCATTATACCTGGAACTATTTGATTTGACTCATTCCCCCTGAAACTGCTCTAGCTTGACTAATTACACCTGGAACTGTCTAGCTTGACTCATTCCATTTGGAACTGTCAAGCTTGACTCATTCAACCTGGAACAGTCTAGCTTGACTCATTCCACCTAGAACAGTCTAACTTGACTCATTCCACCTGGAACTGTTCTAGTGTGATTCATTCCACCTGAAAGAGTCTAGTTTGTCTCATTCCATCTGGAACTGTCTACTTGGCTTATTCTCCCTGGAACTGTCTCGCTTGACTCATTCCATTTGGAACTGTCCAGCTTGACTCATTCCACCTGGAACTGTCTAGCTTGACTCATTCCATCTGGAACTGTCTAGCTTGACTAATTCCTCTTGGAACTGCCTGATTTGACTCATTCCACTTGGAACTATTTGATTTGACTCATTCCACCTGGAACTGTTCTAGCTTGACTACTTCCACCTTTAACTGTCTAGCTTGACTACTTCCACCTTTAACTGTCTAGCTTGACTCATTCTCCCTGGAACTGCCTGACTTGACTCATTCCACCTGAAACTGTTCTAGTGTGACTCATTCCATCTGAAACGGTCTAGTTTGACTTATTCCTCCTGGAACTGTCTAGCTTGACTACTTCCACCTGGAACTGTCTGACTTGACTCATTACACCTGGAACTGTTTGATTTGACTCATTCCCCCTGGGACTGCTCTAGTTTGACTAATTACACCTGGAACTGTCTAGCTTGACTTATTCCATCTGGAACTGTCTAAGTTAACTAATTCCACCTGGAAGTGTCTGACTTGACTCATTCCACCTGGAACTGTCTGATTCGACTCATTCCACATGGAACTGTTCTAGCTTGACTAATTCCATTTGGAACTGTCTGGCTTGACTCATTCCACCTGGAACTGTCTAGCTTGACTCATTCCATTTGGAACTGTCTAACTTAACTCATTCCACCTGAAACAGTCTAGCTTGACTCATTGCACCTGGAACTGTTCTAGAGTGACTCGTTCCACGTGAAACGGTCTAGTTTGACTCATTCCATCTGAAACTGTCTAGCTTGACTCATTCCATTTGGAACTGTCTAGCTTGACTCATTCAACCTGAAACAGTCTAGCTTGACTCATTGCACCTGGAACTGTTCTAGAGTGACTCGTTCCCACTGAAACGGTCTAGTTTGACTCATTCCATCTAGAACTGTCTAGCTTAACTTATTCTCCCTGGAACTGTCTCGCTTGACTCAATCCATCAGGAACTGTCTAGCTTGACTCATTCCACCTAGGACTGTCTGACTTGATTCATTTCACCTGGAACTGTTCTAGCTTGACTAATTCCACCTGGAACTCTCTAGCTTGACTCATTCCACCTGGAACTGTTCTAGTGCGACTCATTCCACATGAAACTGTCTAGTTTGACTCATTCCATCTGGAACTGTCTAGCTTGACTCATTCTCCCTGGAACTGTCTCGCTTGACGCATTCCATTTGGAACTGTCTGGCTTGACTCATTCCATCTGAAACTGTCTAGCTTGACTCATTCCACCTGGAACTATCTGATTTGACTCATTCCACCTGGAACTGTTCTAGCTTGACTCATTCTCCCAGGAACTGCCTGACTTGACTCATTCCACCTGGAACTGTTCTAGTGTGACTCATTCCACCTGAAACGGTCTAGTTTGACTTATTCCTCCTGGAACTGTCTAGCTTGACTAATTCCACCTGGAACTGTCTGACTTGACTCATTACACCTGGAACTGTTTGATTTGACTCATTCCCCCTGGAACTGCTCTAGCTTGACTAATTACACCTGGAACTGTCTAGCTTGACTCATTCCATTTGGAACTGTCAAGCTTGACTCATTCAACCTGGAACAGTCTAGCTTGACTCATTCCACCTGGAACTGTTCTAGTGTGACTCATTCCACCTGAAACAGTCTAGTTTGTCTCATTCCACCTGGAACTGTCTACCTCGACTTATTCTCCCTGGAACTGTCTCGCTTGACTCATTCCATTTGGAACTGTCCAGCTTGACTCATTCCACCTGGAACTGTCTAGCTTGACTCATTCCATCTGGAACTGTCTAGCTTGACTAATTCCACTTGGAACTGCCTGATTTGACTCATTCCACCTGAAACTATTTGATTTGACTCATTCCACCTGGAACTGTTCTAGCTTGACTACTTCCACCTCTAACTGTCTAGCTTGACTACTCCCACCTTTAACTGTCTAGCTTGACTCATTCTCCCTGGAACTGCCTGACTTGACTCATTCCACCTGGAACTGTTCTAGTGTGACTCATTCCACCTGAAACGGTCTAGTTTGACTTATTCCTCCTGGAACTGTCTAGCTTGACTAATTCCACTTTGAACTGTCTGACTTGACTCATTACACCTGGAACAGTTTGATTTGACTCATTCCCCCTGGAACTGCTCTAGCTTGATTCATTCCACCTGGAACTGTTCTAGCTTGACTCATTCCACCTGGAACTGTTCTAGCTTGACTCATTCCACCTGGAACTGTTTGATTTGACTCATTCCACCTGAAACTGTCTAGCTTGACTCATTCCATCTGAAACTGTCTAGTTTGACTCATTCCACCTGGAACTGTTCTAGCTTGACTACTTCCACCTTTAACTGTCTAGCTTGACTCATTCTCCCTGGAACTGCCTGACTTGACTCATTCCACCTGGAACTGTTCTAGTGTGACTCATTCCACCTGAAACGGTCTAGTTTGACTTATTCCACCTGGAACTGTCTAGCTTGACTAATTCCACCTGGAACTGTCTGACTTGACTCATTACACCTGGAACTGTTTGATTTGACTCATTCCCCCTGGAACTGCTCTAGCTTGACTAATTACACCTGGAACTGTCTAGCTTGACTCATTCCATTTGGAACTGTCAAGCTTGACTCATTCAACCAGGAACAGTCTAGCTTGACTCATTCCACCTAGAACAGTCTAGCTTGACTCATTCCACCTGGAACTGTTCTAGTGTGACTCATTCCACCTAAAACAGTCTAGTTTGTCTCATTCCATCTGGAACTGTCTACCTTGACTTATTCTCCCTGGAACTGTCTCGATTGACTCATTTCATTTGGAACTGTCCAGCTTGACTCATTCCACCTGGAACAGTCTAGCTTGACTCATTCCATCTGAAACTGTCTAGCTTGACTAATTTCACCTCGAACTGCCTGATTTGACTCATTCCACTTGGAACTATTTGATTTGACTCATTCCACCCGGAACTGTTCTAGCTTGACTACTTCCACCTTTAACTGTCTAGCTTGACTACTTCCACCTTTAACTGTCTAGCTTGATTCATTCTCCCTGGAACTGCCTGACTTGACTCATTCCACCTGGAGCTCTCTAGCTTGACCCATTCCACCTGGAACTGTTCTAGCTTGACTCATTCTACCTGAAACTGTCTAGTTTGACTCATTCCATCTGGAACTGTCTAGCTTGACTCATTCTCCCTGGAACTGTCTAGCTTGACTCATTCCACCTGGAACTGTCTACCTTGACTTATTCCACCTGGAACTGTCTACCTTGACTCATTCCACCTAGAACTGTTCTAGCTTCACTCATTCTACCTGGAATTGTCTAGTTTGACTCACGCCATCTGGAACTGTTTAGCTTGACTCATCCCATCTGAAACTGTCTAGCTTGACTCATTCCACCTAGAACTGTCTGACTTGACTCTTTCCACCTGGAAATGTTTAGCTTCGCTCATTCCACCTGGAATTGTCTAGTTTGACTCATTCCATCTGGAGCTGTTTAGCTTGACTCATGCCATCTGAAACTGTCTAGCTTGACTCATTCCACCTGGAACTGTCTGACTTGACTCATTCCACCAGGAACTGTCTAGCTTCACTCATTCTACCTGGAATTGTCTAGTTTGACTCATTCCATCTGGAACTGTTTAGCTTGACTCATGCCAACCTAAACTGTCCTTGACTCATTCCACCTGGAACTGTCTAGCTTCACTCATTCCACCTAGAACTGTTGTAGCTTCACTCATTCTACCTGGAATTGTCTAGTTTGACTCATTCCATCTGGAACTGTTTAGCTTGACTCATCCCATCTGAAACTGTCTAGCTTGACTCGTTCCATTTGGAACTGTCTGACTTGACTCATTCCATCTGGAACTGTTTAGCTTGACTCAAGTCATCTGAAACTGTCTAGCTTGACTCATTCCACCTGGAACTGTCTAACTTGACTCATTCCATCTGGAACTGTATAGCTTGACTTATGCCATCTGAAACTGTCTAGCTTGACTCATTCCACCTGGAATTGTCTAGCTTGACTCATTCCATCTGGAACTGTTTAGCTTGACTCATGCCATCTGAATTTGTCTAGCTTGACTTATTCCACCTGGAACAGTCTGACATGACTCATTCCACCTGGAACTGTTTACCTTGACTCATGCCATCTGAAACTGTCTAGCTTGACTCATTCCACCTGGAATTTTCTAGCTTGACTCATTCCATCTGGAACTGTTTAGCTTGACTCATGCCATCTGAAACTGTCTAGCTTGACTCATTCCACCTGGAACTGTTTAGCTTGACTCATGCCATCTGAAACTGTCTAGCTTGACTCATTCCACCTGGAACTGTTTAGCTTGACTCATGCCATCTGAAACTATCTAGCTTCACTCATTCCACCTGGAATTGTCTAGTTTGACTCATTCTCCCTGGAACTGTCTAGATTGACGCATTCCATCTGGAACTGTCCAGCTTGACTCATTCCACCTAGAACTGTCCAGCTTGACTCATTAATCCTGGAACTGACTAGCTTGATTCATTCTACCTGAAACTGTCTAGCTTGACTTATTCCTCCTGGAACTGTCTAACTTGACTCATTCCATCTGGAACAGTCTAGTTTGACTCATTCCACCTGGAACTGTCTATGTTGACTCATTCCAACAGGAATATCCGTCTAACACACTCCCATCATCACTACCGATTTAGATCCGAGGCGGAAGTTGAAAATGAATTCGCTGAACTCCATTAAATTTTGCCGTTGCAACCGAAGTCTAAATGTATCCATAAATATCTTTTATTACCGTAAATCGCCAAAGAACGAACGCTTTGATTGGAAGCTGATCGAAAAGCCGCCTGGAGTCACACACATGCACTCACAAAAGCATGACCGAGTCGTTCATTTCTTTTTTTACAGTGATTGGAGGAGTGACAACACTTACCTGGTCGTTTCAGGTGTTAAGAAACACATAAAACACGCTAAGAAACGTGTCTAAACATGCTATGAATCCCGTCTACACACGCTAAGAAATGCATATAGCACTCTATGAAACGTGTCCAAACACAATAAGAAACGCATCTAACATGCTAAGAAACACACTGAAACAGTCTAAAATTTGGCATCTATAGTCAATTTTTTATAATGAGGCGCATTTGCACCGACTCGCACCTTTTAGCTCGGAAAAGGTTTCCTGCTCTCTGATTGGTTAGAATTATCTTGTCCAACAAATTAGCGAACAGGAAACGTTTCCGAGCTAAAAGGGCACCGCTGCGAGTCGGTGCAATACTGCCTCTCTAAAAAAAATAACTATAATCATGCTATGCAATGTGTCTAGCGCTCTAAGAAACACTTCCAAATACGCCGAGAAACGCTTCTAAACGCGTGCTGTTAATAGAACGGGGTCACGAGTTATCCAATTGCATTACAAGCAAACAAAATGAGATTTGT
>NC_090762.1:35906804-35909304 GCF_036898095.1 Palaemon carinicauda | reverse complement strand
AGGTTAGGCTATGCAAAATGCATCGTGATTTGACTTAGTGATTGTTTAGTATAAATGTCAACCGTAATAACTTTAGCATCACTGTAAATTCGACAACCGAAGCTGTGTGCTTTTCTCGCTTCCTGATTTCGTGATGACTTTATTCGGGATGAAGTGGATTCTTTATCACTATTTTTTTTCTACTACAGCAGATGATAACTTGGAGTTTACAATTATTATTAGTATTATTATTATTATCATTATTATTATTATTATTATTATTATTATTATTATTATTAGTACTAGTAGTAGTAGTAGTAGTAGCTAAACTACAACCCTAGTTGGAAAAGCAAGAAACTATAATTATGACCAAGGGATCCAGCAGGGTAATTAGCCCAGAGAGGAAAGGAAATAAGGAAACAAATAGAATAGACTTTTCAGCTACGGTAAATAGTTCTTCTAGGAGAAGGAACTTCAAAATCAAAACATTGTTCGCTTAGTATTCAGTAGTGTCATAGCCTCTGTACCATGGTCTTCCACTGTCTTGGGTTAGAGTTTTTAGCTTGAGGGTACACTCGGGCACATTATTCTATCTTATTTGTCTTCCTCTTGTATTTTCTCAGTTTTTTTTTTATAGTTTGTATATTATAGATCTAATTTAATGTTGTTAATGATCTTGAAATATTTAATTTTAATTGTTCATTCCTCACTAGGCTATTTATCCCTGCTGGAGCCCTAGGGCATAATCATACGATCCTGCTTTTCCAACTAGGGTTGTAGCTTAGCTAATAATAATAGTAGTACTGGTAATAATAATAATAATAATTATAACAATAATAATAATAATAATAATAATAATAATAATAATAATAATAATAATAATAATAATAATAATAATAGTGTGCCCTCAGTGTCTATTAGGAACAACTCAAATGTCTGATATAGCCTAACTCGTTAGTACCTTTAATATCTGCAACCTTACCATCCTTGTGAGTTAACGTTGGGGGGTTTTGGGGGAGCCTATAGGTCTATCTGCTGAGTCATCAGCAGCCACTGCCTGGACCTATATTTCACTATATTCGCTGGAGGGTTTATCAGCATGCTAATGCACCCCATTTGATGTCATTTTTATGTCAATAAATCCTTTAAATTTGAATTTGAATTTGAAACTGCCTGGACCTCCCTGGTCCTAGCTTGGGGGGTGAGGAGGCTTGGGCGCTGATCATATAATATAAGGTCAGTCTCTAGGACATTGTCCTAATTGCTAGGGCAATGTCACTATCCCTTGCCTCTGCCATTCATGAGTGACCTTTAAACCTTTAAACTGTCATAGCAAAAAACTGATCCAAATATTTTGTTTCTTGTTTGAATCAAAACTCTACTCTCACTTGCCTTCTCTTTATCAATCAAAATCCTACCACCCATACCCTTTTTTTTTGGTGTACAGAAGTAACGTTATACTGTTGCCATTCTTCCAAACCCACCAATCACCTTTATGTTTAAACAACGAAGCGATGACTTTGAACTGGAGTAGTATGGCGTAGGTGTCAAGAATGGAAATGCTTTGATCGTGTACGGGCTTAAAGATGTGCCAGTGTAAGAATCAAAGGCATGTCAAGAAGTCTTGGGCACGAACATTTGCGAATGAATAATAATAACATCTTAGACGATAAAATAGCTAATATAAATGCATCTGCGAACAGTTAAATGGTAGCTTTCCCTTTGCACTACAGATAAACAACGTAGAAAATCTAATTTCATATTTTGTTGTTTTAAATTTTTGGTTGAAAAAAAAAAAATTGCACAATTTGGTCAAAGTTCTTAATTGATTCACTTTTAAATGTGAATGATACAAATGGATCTATATCCTTAGATATAAAAATGGATCTTACTACAGAAAATATGAAACGATTAATCAAAAAATATTAGAATGATTTACACATATGTACGATTATATACATATACACAGACGAGCGTGCGCAAGCACACATACACAAACACACACACACACATATACACACACACACACATATATATATACACACACATTTATATATACACATATATATACGATTATATATATATATATATATATATATATATATATATATATATATATATATATATATATATATATATATATATATATCTCGAAAAAAAAATACATAAATAAATAGCTAAACTTTAGACATGTACGAAAACACGAAACCGTATCATTCCATCTGCAGTAAACACAAACAATAAGGAGCTTTAGTTAAAAGTGTAATCATCTACGAACAATTTAGGGACACCTCGCCCTCCTCCTCCTCTAGACGACAGTCCGTCCTCCTTAAACAGACCCGAGGAAGTGGCACTCAGCTTAAACAGAGGCCTGGGACGTCCCCGTTATTGTACACAACATCCGAAGTCGAAACTTTGTTCAGTAACTGGTTTAGGATCACAAATCCCGTCCGTCACTCTGTCTGTTTGTGGCATTTCGCCTCGGGGATGGATATCAATATTATTATTATTATTATTATTA
>NC_090762.1:35896804-35901804 GCF_036898095.1 Palaemon carinicauda | reverse complement strand
ATATATATATATATATATATACACATATGTGTATATATATACACACATACACACATATATATATATATTTATATGCATACATAAATAAATAAATATATATACATATATATATATATATATATATATATATATATATATATATATATATATATATATATACACTGACCATTATTTACTTGTATCTATAACGAATACAAGTAAACGAAAAACCCCCTTTCCTCCTATGGATTGAAATTCGGTAAATTACACATGAAATAAGAAAGCTAATTCATTTATTCCGGACCTCTTAATATCTGATATGATTAACCAAATTTCAGTGTCTCTCCCTTTATATGTATACAAGTATAGGTATACCTATTCAGTATGCATAACTGTAGCACGGAGCAATGGTTAAACACAAATCTCTCTCTCTCTCTCTCTCTCTCTCTCTCTCTCTCTCTCTCTCTCTCTCTCTCTCTCTCTCGGTAGAGATAAAATTACGTCACATGATTATTATCCGATGTCTTCTCAGCCATCAACTTGAGTTTTTAAGTGTGAAACTTCTGTATACAAAATATTCATACATGTTTACAAATACGTGTGTACATACACATTTACATACGTATACATATACATTAGCGCCTTCTGCTTGCCTTTTACCTTGGAAATAGATGGCACAGTGTCCCATTTAATTTCGATATATCACCAAATTCATAGATTTTCAACTTACTGGGACCTACTGCCATCTGCCTAGCTGGTGACTGTTCTATTTGAATATTCATAATGTCCGGCAGAGAGAGAGAGAGAGAGAGAGAGAGAGAGAGAGAGAGAGAGAGAGAGAGAGAGAGAGAGAGAGAGAGAGAGAGAGAGAGAGAGAGGCCTTTTACTTTGCGATTTCCCTGCGATGTAATTAAGGCATTTTCACTCTGAGTGAGATTGCATGACATTTTCAAATCGTATTCGATGTTATTTGGGCTCCACGTTAAGATATCAATATCATCATTTTCTATTTCATTTCTGAATGTCATCTCTGTGATGTCGTTTTGTCTGTGACCAATAACTTTTTCTTTTAATTCAGCGGTGACGTCTTCAACATTATTCATATATAATACTTTATTTCATTCATTATTAATTACATGTTCGATGGCATGGATTAAAAACCCTATTAATAATTTCATTGACGTGGTGTATAACATTATCAAAACAGTCACGGTCGTAGTATTCATCATACATATATTTATTATTTGTGGTCTGCAAAATTATTTAAATATTCACTGACATTGAGCAGACCATCCTTTATAAATTAATTATTTGGTCTATAACAATAAATTCTATATTAACATGAAATACATAAATCTTTATATAGAATTAACTTCGTGTTTTTATAAGGTTTTCTTTTTACAATTCCTGGTATCTTATTTTTTATATATCAAATAACTAGAAATTTTCAAGTATGTATATAACATAATATCTGTTTTCTTATATATCATTCTATTATCTAACTTACCAGAATGTTATCTCCAAAAGACCAGATATGTTGAAAGGGAGAGGGTGGCTTACTGGCTTACAGCAAATAATTATAAAACCAAGAAAACAGAGGAAAGAAAAGAATTCCAAAGTTGCTCAATTAATGAAAAACACAGGGAAGCAATTGTTAGAATATCTTAATATTGCTTTAGAAAAATAAAACTAGATGAAATTCAGTTGAATATTTCATCAATGGTAGAAATATGCGCACAAATATCGTGAGACTTTCAAAGCATGTCAAGTCTTTGGTTACGGCTCATCTTTTCATTACCTACATATAAATTACTCCTCTTTCCTCATATACTTTTAAAAAAACACTAAGATAACCGAAAAATTCTTCGCACAAGGGGTTGATTAGTGCATTGAAATTGTTCAGTAGCTACTTTCCTTTTGGTAAGGGTAGAAGAGACTCTAGCTATGGTAAGCAGCTCTACTAATTGAAGGGCACTCCAAAACCCTACCATTGTTCACTAGTCTTGGGTAGTGCCATAGCCTCTGTACCATGGTCTTCCACTGTTTTGAGTCACAGTTCTCTCGCTTGCTGGTACACTCAGGCACACTATTTTATGTTCCCTTATTTCCTTTCTTCACTGGCGATTTTCTCTGTTGGAGACCTTGGGCTTATAGCATCCTGCTTTTCCAACTAGGGTTGTAACTTAGATAATAATAATAATAATAATAATAATAATAATAATAATAATAATAATAATAATAATAATAAAAGCCATTCAGGTAAATTCAACCTCTTGAAAAAGACGTTCAAACTCCCTAGTGTTTATTCTTCTCGGTTTGAAGGATTTGAAAGTTGACAATTCAGAGCAAAAATAAAGAGCCATTACCCACAATAAAGGAAAAAAACAATTAAATTCACAACTTAATTACTGAACTATGCATAAAATTCCAGAGCTACAGATCAAGCCAACTTTAGCCTCTTCGTGCATCTGTGCAGAAGGATAAACAGCTCATTATCCTTATCCCTGAATGTGGGTTGAATGTACTTTTTTTATTTCATGGATATCAACAACATACCTTTACGTTATTTCACCCTTTATATTAAACCCTATGTAGCTTTCCTCTCTTCTTCCCAAATGACGAAACAATCATAAATATCTCATTCTTTCCCCTATGCTAGGTTAACCTTGCAACCGTTTTTATCATTTCTTCAAAATTCTCACTTGAAATCCTTTTTATGCTTCTACAATTTTCTGTCTTCTACATTCAACTTCAACTTCTAAACTTCCTCTCCATGAAAAAAAAAAAAAAAAAAAAAAAAAAAACAGCTTACTTTCGTGGACAACTCAAGACCCTTTGTATTTTCTGCAAATACCATGACATCTTTCTTCCTTTATCTATTCTGATATTCTCTTTCATTAATCATATTTACTGCCAAATACTCATATATATATATATATATATATATATATATATATATATATATATATATATATATATATATATATATATATATATATATTTATATATAAATCATTACCAATCAATACTTCATACAAATTCATAAATCACTTATATTACGGATACTCTATCACGTCGTATGTGTTGTTTATATAAACGCAGTTAAAATCTGTTACATTATTATAGGTAGACCTAAAATACTGAAGGATACTGATTTTTCTCTTCCCCCTCACACTGAAAATATCCAGTGCTCGGGTAACCTTAGATGTGGTTAAATCATCATCATCATCATCATCTCCTCCTACGCCTATTGACGCAAATAGCTTCGGTTAGATTTCGCCAGTCGTCTCTATCTTCAGCTTTTAAATCAATACTTCTACATTCGTCATCTACTTCACGCTTCATACTTCTCAGCCATGTAGGCCTGGGTCTTTCAATTCTTCTAGTGCTTTGTGGAGCCCAGTTGAAAGTTTAATTAACTAATCTCTCTTGAGGAGTGCGAAGAGCGCGCCCAAACCATTTCCATCTAGCCAACACCATGATCTCATCCACATATAGCACTAGAATAATTTATCTTAAAGCTTCATTTCTAATCCTTTTCTGGCATCTAACTTCCAATATTCTTCTGAGGGCTTGTTCTCAAATCTACAAAATATGTCGGATATTGTTTCATGTGATAAAAACATACGTATAATTATTTTCATCACAAACATGCGTATTTCACAAATACATCCTTACAGCTAGTTACATATTGTATCAAATGTCTAATATCTTGTGTCCTTATGTTAATACTATTTCATAAAAAATTTTGTATGTGTTATTTATATATAAAGAATACATGGGCGTAAAAATGTGATAAGAGACAAATCATACATTCACACATACATAATACGTTCTCATAAACAATAGATCTTATGTGTGTATTCACACATCGGCCACGTACCACATGCTAGCAAAATAAAATGCTTTGAACCTTTCTTAATTATCTCAATCATTAAATAATAAACCTTTCATTTTTTTTTCAGCGTTTTTAAGAAAAATATGTTATTTACCTTAAGGGAAGTCTTGGTGCGATATAGGGCAAGGGTCGTCAAGTCAGAAAAAAAAAAATAGATTAAAAAATGAACTGGGAGACAAGAGAAGGGTCCAAAATAGCCCACCACACTTTCCCTTCTTAATCTCTCTTTATTCTTTAATTTTTTTTTTGAGGCGTTATTTATTTTTCAGAAGAGGGACACAATTCAAGCGATGTTTACTCTGCCCTGTAGGAGAGTACTGTATTTATCCCCTTAAACATCCGCTATAGATTTCTGATAAATAAAATGATCAGTCTGAAAGTTTGTGATAAGAGACCTCTATTTTCTTTCTTTTCCTTAAAGATTTTAAAGGTTTAAAGATCGTCATGAATGACAGGCAGGGACAGTGACAATGCCCTAGAGACAACCCTCTCCACTCAAGTTAGGACCCGGGAGGGCCAGGCAATGGCTGCTGATGAATCGATAGGTAGACTTATAGGCTTCTCCACCCACCCCCCACACCCCATCCTTGATGAGATTGCAGGCACGTTTCCAATAGGCCTCCACAACCATACAAGCCTGGTGTCCGTTGGCAGTCCAAGCTTGAAGATGATAAGGGAAATGAAAGAAAGAAAACGGGAGATGGGATTGCCTAAACTACGATAGAAGTGACACACTTTTCAGATAATCAGGACGTAATGGATTCTAAAGGCTAAAACATAAAGGAGAAATGCTAATTTCCGCAACAGATGTAAGAGGAGGTGGCATGCCGGGTGTCACATGGCTATTTAAAGAGGCGGGCGAACTCTTCCTCACCGTATATCGAGGCAAGAAAAATAATTTGTGACGGTTCATACAAACTGTCAAATACGTTTATATAAATGAAATTACCTGAAAATAGTCACTAGATCAATCTTACTCGTTCCGTGTACAGTTGTATCAATTCAAGACAGCAACAGCAACAGCAACAGCAACAGCAAAATTATCACCAATAACAAGAAAAACAATAGTTTTAGTAATAATAATTCAACATAATCTTTTCAACCAAAACGTATACTGCAATTA
>NC_090762.1:35889304-35891804 GCF_036898095.1 Palaemon carinicauda | reverse complement strand
CATAGTCCCTAGTCATGTAGGCCTGGGTCTTCCAGCTCTTCTAGTACCTTGTGAAGGCCAGTAGAAAGTTTGGTGAACTAATCTCTCTTGGGGAGTGCTTAGAGCATGCCCAAACCATCTCAATCTACCCCTCAACATGATCTCACCCACATACGGCACTCGAGTGATATCTCTTATAGTTTCCTTTCCAATCCTGTCCTGCCATTTAACTCCCAATATTCTTTGAGGGCTTTGTTCTCAAATATAGTAAATCTGTTAGAGATTGTTTCATTGTCATACCGTGAATTATGTACCTAAAGTAACAATGATCTCACTTAAGTGATATACAGTATAGCCTGATCATTATATGTAATTTCAGGCTATTTAATTTCCAAAGTTTACTTAACGTAGCCTTGTCTGATTTGCTTTTTGCAATCTTTCATTAAACTCCAATTCTAAAGACCCTGGATTA
Source organism: Palaemon carinicauda (assembly GCF_036898095.1). Taxonomy (NCBI): domain Eukaryota; kingdom Metazoa; phylum Arthropoda; class Malacostraca; order Decapoda; family Palaemonidae; genus Palaemon; species Palaemon carinicauda. The sequence goes on along the minus strand of NC_090762.1, from coordinate 35,891,353 downwards.
GAGATCACAGTTCCTAAATATTTCAATGAATCTACCTCATTAATCCTTATTCCTTCCTATGCTATTTCATCTTCCATTGCATATACCGTTCTCATCATCTGTCTTTCTTCTATTTATCTGAGCTCAACCTCCAGTGATATTTCATGCATTCTGGTAAGCGATCATTTCAAATCCTTTCAGTGTTTTGCTAATAAGGACAGCGTCATCAGCATACTCTAAGTCAGCTGATATCCTATTACCAATCTATGGTCTTTCTATGCCAGTCTATAATGGAAAACTTTCTTAGCTCATCACTCCATCGTCATTTTTTCCTTCCCTTGCTTCGCTTCCCCCCCCCCGCTCTCTCTCTCTCTCTCTCTCTCTCTCTCTCTCTCTCTCTCTCTCTCTCTCTCTCTCTCTCTCTCTCTCTCTCTCTCTCCTCTTGGTCTGTATTTTCTGGTTATTTCTTGTTTCAAATAATCAAAAAATTTAAATCTGTGAGATAAAACATGACTTATTCATATAAACTAACATTCCCCTCTCTCTCTCTCTCTCTCTCTCTCTCTCTCTCTCCTCTTGGTCTGTATTTTCTGGTTATTTCTTGCTTCAAATAATCAAAAAATTTAAATCTGTGAGATAAAACATGACTTATTCATATAAACTAACATTCCTCTCTCTCTCTCTCTCTCTCTCTCTCTCTCTCTCTCTCTCTCTCTCTCTCTCTCTCTCTCTCTCTCTCTCCTTAAGCAGCCTCATTCCGCCATCTATCACATCGACATAACCGAGGGTCGCACGCCAGTGATAAACCTCGTTTTAATCACCGCCGGCAAACTATCATCTTTGACAAACTCCACCTCATTTGATAAACTCTATTTTCCTGACGTGTGTGCATCAGTCTGAGAGTTAATATTTCATACCAGACTTGATAAAAAAAGGGGGGTTAATTCATTGAATAGTACAGAATGAAAAAAGGGGGGAGGGGGCACTTGTTGAAATTTAATTTATGGATTTGGAAACGACGCGGGAAAAAAATATGCGTAAAATAGTGATGTGCGATAGAAAACGAAGGTCATACGCACGTACCGCTAAATTGATACCTAATATTCATTACGCCGTTTGATATGACGCTCGCAACTTTCCATATTTGCTTAGTCCCGAGTAATTGAAATAGGTTTTTTTTTCCAAAACCCCTTTCCAAAAAAAAAAGTTACGCCGAAATCTAATCTACCTCATAAAAATCAACGGCATATGTATTTTTTTTTTATATAATTTAAAAAAAAAAAGAGGCTCGGTTAACCATACACTTATTTTCCTTCTCCCCTTTTCATCAGCGTGAAATATTTCGCATAGCGAAAATCGAAGGCTCTTCGCGAATTAAGAAAAATGTCATGCATTTCAATGAGCTACCGGACACATCTCGAACATGAAAGATTTCTGACACAGGATACCAATATTACACGAAGAAATCTAATACAAAAATGACTATAGCAAAAAAAAATAAAAATGATGCTGGCCATTCTAAATGCAATTTGGAAATACACCGCAAATAAATGGCTATGACTGTGCGCCCGGGATATTGGCAGTCACTTTTATTCGCGTTATTCCCCCTATGCGAACTTTATTCGATCCGACTTAATAATGTTTTTACTCTTTCCATTTAATGGGTAATTTTCATTGGTGCTGCGTTGACATAGCGAAAATGAATATTCCTGGGAAAGGAGTATTCTCTCTGATCCAACTCTTCAATTCTATTCTATTCTACTCATTTCTTATCAAAGACACAATAATTCAAGTCCTTGTATCTTTATTTATCTTATCAAAGGCACAATACTTCATGTCCTTGTAGTTTTATGCATCTTATCAAAGACATGATACTTCGAGTCCTTATATTTTTTGTATCTTATAAAAGACACAATATTTCAAGTCCTTGTATTTTTATGTATCTTTTCAAATGCACAATACTTAAGGTCCTTGTATTCTTATGTATCTTATCAAAGACACAATACTTCAAGTCCTTGTATTTCTATATATCTCATCAAATACACAATACTTCAAGTCCCTGTATTTTTA
>NC_090762.1:35876804-35884304 GCF_036898095.1 Palaemon carinicauda | reverse complement strand
TTAATGAAAGATTGCATAAAGCAAATCAGATAATGGCTAGGTGAAGTAAAATTTGAAAATCACATCGCCCGAAATTGCATATAAAAATAAGGCTATATATCAGTTTAGTAAGATCGGTGTTACTGCGTGGATATGAGTCTTGGTATGACAATGAAACTACACCCAACAGATTTTGTAGATTTGAGAACAAAACCCTCTGAAGGATATTGGCAGGACATAATTATAAATGAAACTATAAGAGCGATTACTCGATTGCCATATGTGGATGAGATCATGATATGGGTAGATGAAGAAGGTTTGGGCATGCTCTTCGCACTGTTCACCAAACATTTAACTGGGCTTCACAAGGCACCAGAAGGGTTAGAAGACCCAGGCCTATATGACTGAGGACTATGAAGCGTGAAGTAAGAGATGATGAATGCAGAAGTATAGAATTAAAAGCTCAAGATAGAGATGACTGCCGAAATCTAACACAAGCCCTTTGCATCAATAGGCGTGGGAGATGATGATGATGGGTATAAAACCGACTAAGATGTAATTATCAATATTTATTTACAACTACGTCATTCTGATCTCTTATAACGGGACCAGCTGAAACATGACGCATAAAATGTTTATGATTAAAGAAAATAAGAAAATTTCTAGAAATAAAAAATCAAAGATATTTTCGAATTCTCAGCTGGCTAAAAAAAAAAAAAAAAAAAAAAACCTGAAGAAAACATCTTTTTGAAGTCTCCTAATTCAAACCGCAAAACAAACAAAATTTCATTGAATTCTTTGCTATTACACTCGACAATTCATTGCATTGGTCATAAGTAGAGTATGCCTTATTGAAAGAAATATTCACATTAATTCCGTCAAATGACGCTGCCAGTTTTTATCTTGTTTCTAAGAAATTCTTCCACTCCATATTTTGTTTAATTTATGCCGAAAAACTTTTCAACTATAATGGCCCTCAGTGGAGCGCAGACCTCCACCGAGGCAGCTTAATTCTCGACCTTTTGCTCGACCGTGGCTTTGACCTTTGACTTTGACCCTTTAAGATTTAATCATTTCTAGCTTTTTACATAACAGTTAATCCCTGCAAGTTTCATTACTCAAAGAATAAAATTGTGGCTAGGAATCTGTTAAAAAACAATTACATATATACACAAACAGTGGGCAAAACATAACCTCCTTCCGACTTCGTTGGCGGAGGTAATGAATAAGCCAATAAACGAGCCAAAGGGGGAACTATCAGTTAAACTTGAATCTTCATACTATGAAATAACTTAGGATTAAAATGGCAATCTGGACCTCGAATTATTTTAAATGTTTGCATCAAAAGATTTCGTTACATTTGAAAAAAAAATATTAAGATGTACCTCGAGCGAGTTTTTATTAATCCACTTCAAATATCAGAGGAAATTATACCCAGAAATTCCATATTACCAATGAAATTTTGATAGAACTAATCAAAATTATATCAAGAATTTTTTCCCTAACCTTTAATCATAATTTCAATTTAAAAATATTTGCAATTGACCTATCCAAAACTTATTTGATAAAATCACATGCTTTTAATAACTAATTATAAATATTTTGCTCATAGTCATATTTAGAACCTAAAAAAATATAAAATAAATCAGTTAACTACAAAGTCAAAGTCTCTTTTTAAAATGTCCATGGAAAATGCACGCATTTCTCACGTTATCTCCTTTTTACGCAACAACAACAACAAATGCAGCCGTTTCTAGTCACTGCAGGACACAGGCACTAAATTTCAATGTAATATTTGTATGCACAAGATTAGAAAATGAGAAAGAGTTACGGGAAACTAAAGACAGTAAGTCACCAATAAATTTTACAGTTTGGTCTTCACAGAGTATAATCAAATGAGAAGAAAAGGCTTACATGAACATTAACAGGCCCACATAGGAGCTAAAGAGAAGTGAACAATTCGTAAAATAATAATAATAATAATAATAATAATAATAATAATAATAATAATAATAATTATTATTATTATTATTATTATTATTATTATTATTATTATCATTATTATAATTATTATTATTATTATTTCGCAATTGAGTCATGGCAATTGAAACCTATTGTCGTCATAGGAACCTACACAAAAATGTAAAAACTTAAACACCCAATGCACTTCATTAAGAAAGAATAAGGTCAGTCACAGTGTAGAAAGGTAGAGTATAAAGACACATACCGAAGGAAAAAAACAAAAGTGTTAAAAAGTAGGTCATGAATGGCAGAGGCGAGGGACAGTGCCGTGCTTTAGGGACATCATATATACGATCAGCGATTAAACCACCACTCCACCCAAGATAGGCCCAGGGAAGGCCAGGCAATAACTGTTAATGACTTGACAGGTAGCCCTATAGGCTCCCAAAAACCCACATTCTTAGCTCGCAAAGATGGTCCTGACATTACAAGAAAATACAGCATAGAGCTCGAACACCAGCCCAGCAGATCATTAGACAGGGACGTTTACAATAGGCCACAACAAGGGATATTTGGCGAGATTACCTAAATTTCAACGGAAAACGTTTAGAAATAAACTTTTTTTTCGTGCTCAAATGATTAATCTTGAATATTAATCAATAAATAAAAAAAGGTTATTATTCTTAAATAATTGATTTAAGATTGGTATCTAAGCCTCAAATTACCTAATCATGATAATGAATACCCATACTTTGCCCATTAAAACAGAACATTTAATAAACCACACACACAAATATACAGTGTGTGTGTATATATATATATATATATATATATATATATATATATATATATATATATATATATATATATATATATATATATATATATGCATATACATATAATATATATGCATATCCGTGTGTGTGTGTATATATATATATATATATATATATATATATATATATATATATATATATATATATATATATATATACATATATATATATATATATATATATATATATATATATATATATATATATATTATATATATATATATATATGCATGTATATATATATATATTGTGTATATATATATGTATATGTATATATATGTATATATCATGTGTATAAACTAATAAAATACAGAGCCTATTGTTACGTAGCCTTCAGAGCAATAACGCCATACGTATGTAGATTGGGCAGGGCACCAGATACCCGTTGAGTGTGTTGGATCCTTTGACTGACCAGACAGCGCTACATTGGGTTCCTCTCTCTAGTTACGGTTCATTTTACTTTGCACACACATACACTGAATAGTCTGGCCTACTCTTTACATATTCTCCTCTGTCCTCATATACCTGACAACAATGAGATTACCAACAATTATTCTTCGCTCAAGGGGTTAAAACTGCACAGTAATTCAGGGGCTACTTTCCTCTTGGAACGGGTAAAAGATGGACACTCCAAAAGCAAACCAATGTTCTTTAATTTTGGGTAGTGACAAAGCCTCTATACCATGGCCTTCCACGGTCTTTGGTTAGAGTTCTCTTGCTTGAGGATACACTCGATCACACCGTTGTCTTTTTTCTCTTCCCTTTGTTTATTTGAATGTTTTTTATAATTTATTTATGAAAAATCTAATTTATTTTCGTTAATCTTCTAAAATTATTCTATTTTGATTATCCATTACTTCCCTTGTAATTTGTTAAATTTCCGTATTTACTTTCCTCACTGTGCTATCTTCCCTGTTGGAACCCTTGGGCTTATAACAGCCTACTTTTCCAACTAGGATTGAAATTTAGCTTATAATAATAATAATAATAATAATAATAATAATAATAATAATAATAATAATAATAATAATAATAATAATAATAATAACACGCTGGCATCTTCTGCATAAGAATAAAAATTGGAATTCCCTTTCGGTCAAAAAGACAAATTCACAATAAATAAGACCTCGATAGACTGGAGAGTCATGAAAAACAGATCATCGCCTGGGAAGGGGATACAGTAATGTCTCTCTCCTGAGCCGTCGCCTTTATTCTATATATATATATATATATATATATATATATATATATATATATATATATATATATATATATATATATATATATACACATATACATCATATATATATATATATATATATATATATATATATATATATATATATATATATATATATATATATATATATATGTGTGTGTGTGTGTGTGTGTGTGTTTCCTTGGTTATTCAAATTCCATGATAGGAATTGCTGTGAGATCTTGCCTGTCTGGAACACACTCTGTCTCTCTCGTTCTGTTCAATAAAGAAATTCACTATATCATTATATACAGTAGTAACAGGCATGCACATCTATACACTGATACACACACACACATATATATATACAGTATATATATATGTGTATATATACTGTGTATATATATATATATATATATATATATATATATATATATATATATATATATATATATATATATATATATATGTGTGTGTGTGGTGTGTGTGTGTGTGTGTGTGTGTATGAGTTTGTGTCCGCTTGTGTATATAACATATTTAGTGTCTTCGCTTGCTGCTGCGGGTACAATCAACTAGTGTCCAAATATTTTCAGGGATCTTTTAAGTGTGTTTAACACTTGAAAATGCGAGTTTAATCTTTCTTGCATCGTAAGAATCCACCCATTAGTTTTACTTCTAGCATTCACTATATCATGGCATCTGTAGTGGAGTCCCTGGTACCCCTTGCTCCGAAGAAGTGCCCCCTCTCACACCCTTGCTTCGTGGTAAGTGACGAAAAAGATAGTGCAAGGAGAGCTAGCAGAGGAGCTAGGCTGGGCGTAACACAACAACTCGCCTCGCAGTAAGGGGTTGACTGAGCTCAATTCCTAAGAGCGAGGTGTACGAAGAATTCTTGTGTCCAACTGTACGTCCTTCATCGCAGGAGTTTAAAGAATACTTAGGAAATAAGAGTTTAGATTTGACACACACTCAAATACAATTTTTCATCATCCATAATCACTGAATAATATCGAACTATTTAGATGTGTTATGCATTGTGCTTGCCTGTTGGTGACGTCATTGCCTGGTGATCGCCAAACTGGGGTTCGATTCCCGCTCAAACTCGTTAGTTCCTTTGGTCGCTGAAACCTCACCAACCTTGTGAGCTAAGAATAATTATATCTGTTGAGTCATCAGTAGCCACTGTCTGGCCCTTCCCTGATCCTAGCTTGGGTGGAGAGGGGACTCGGGTGCTGATCATACGTATATATATAGTCAGTCTCTAGGGCAATGTCCTGCTTGCTAGGTCAATGTCACTGTCCCTTACCTCTGCCATTCATGAGCGGCCTTTAAGTGATATTTGAAACCATCTTTATCTGCATACAAAAAAATCTAACAAGAGATGCAGACCCCATGAACCCCCTCAGCGTACTAAAATAAAACAAAAGGAGATAAACGTAATTAAATAAGAAAGCCCCAGAATAGGAAATACTCATGAAAACACAAGTCCTTCGGAGGCTGGCAAGAGAATTCACCTTCTGGAAGTCCACTAGTCATGATATTAGCACACCCAGAAAAAAAAAAAAAAAAAAAAAAAAAAAAAAAAAAAAAAAAAAAAAAAAAACTTTTCAACCCCCCCCTTTAGGCTACTTAACTTTAACACTTTTCCCTCCAATCCTAATTCCCTCCCCCTCCCGTCCCCTACCTATCCTATCCCCCTATACCTTGGAGGAAAAATAAGTATTAATCCTCCTAGCCCTATACAGTATGAATCACCTGTCAGTGTACACATCTCTTTTACCGCATGGACATCCCAGCCAGTGAGTGAGTGAGTGAGTGAGTGAGCAAGGCCACCAGACTGAGTTCCTCTTATTAAAAACCGCTTGTTCGTCTGTTTCAATCATTGTGAATAATTCGCGGCTAAATTACTTCCTGACGACTCATGTATTCCAGTTCTAAATTTCTCTTTTGGGGAGATGATGACGCGTCCTGATAAGTTTTCGCTGTTAATTATTCTTTTACTTTTGAATTCGGTATCTGTATGGGATGCGGTACTTGAATTACACACTTAGGGGTATCTAAAGGGGGCGAGGGGGGAGAGGGGTGATCATATGTGCAGTTCAGAGCCATTACGAATGAAAAGGAGGGAAAATTTTATAGATGAAATAAGTTTTATGTTCGAAATTCGAATACAAGAGCGTTGTTTGAATAAATCCATAAAATTATCTTGAATCATCAAATAAGTAATATATATATATATATATATATATATATATATATATGTGTGTGTGTGTGTGTGTGTGTGTGTATCTATATATATACATATATATATACATACATACATATACATACATACATATATATATATATATATATATATATATATATATATATATATATTTATATATATATATAACCAATATTACTATTACTAGCTAAGCTATAACTCTAGATACAAAAAAACCGGGTGCTATAAGCCCAAAGACTCCAACAGGGAAAAATATCCAAGAGAGGAAAAGAAATAATTAAACTACAAAAGAAGTAATGAACAATTAAAAAAAAACGCTCCTAGACCAGTAACAACATTAAAATAGATCTTTCATATATAAACTATAAAAAAGATTTATGTCAGCCTGTTCACCATAAAAACATTTGCTGCAACTTTGAACATTTGAATTAATATACAATTTCTGAAGATCAAGATGAGAGACAGGAAAATATAGGGAATATAGAGACAGGGGAGTATCTAGTTTTGGGGAAAAACTGTTGTGTTATAGTAACACCCTTAATGGTGGAGAGAAGTCAAAAAGAAGGCAGAGGTGGGGTGAGAATTTGTGTGATAAAATAAGGGGTTATGAAAGAGTGAGCCATGGCATCCTAATGTTTCCTGATAATACTGTGTTGATAGGAGACTAGAGAAATTGGAGAAAATTACGTTTATAGGAATAAAATGTAGAAAGTGAATGCGAAGAGAGTAAGGTAGAGCAGTGAGCTTTTACTATGGGTTGTAATAGAATGGAAGTATTTGATTACTTTACGTATTTGTAGGTGAATTTACCGGATAAGAATTGGATGAGAGGAGAAGCATATCACAGAAGAGAAGGCGTGTGGTTATGGAAGACCAAGTCTGAATGGATTTCCTTGTCAAATTTCCTTTACAGAAGATATATCTAGCAAAGGAATATGAATGAAAGACATAGTCTGATTGATTGAGAAAGGATATAGATGGCGTCAGTACAATAGCTGGGTTGAGGTGGCCTACAGTATGTGGTAATGTCCTTGCTTGGTGATCGCCAGACTTGTTAGTTCCTTTGGTCGCTGCAACCTAACCATCCTTGTGAGCTAAGGATGGGGGGTTTGTGGGAGCCTATAGGTCTATTTGCCGAGTCATCAGTAGACATTACCTGGCCCTCCCTGGTCCAAGCTTGGGTGGAGAGGGCGCTTGGGGTCTGATCATACGTATATACAGTATGGTCAGTCCCTACGGCATTGTCCTGCTTGATAGGACAATGTCACTGTCCCTTACCTCTGCCATTCATTAGCGGC
>NC_090762.1:35860068-35866304 GCF_036898095.1 Palaemon carinicauda | reverse complement strand
TTTACTTAGCCAAAGAATATAAAAAAAAATCAACTAAATTTCACATCATTAGCGAGGGCCGTAACAGCTGAAATTATTACTTCATTCAAATGGTATTTTAATGACTTGGTATAATGTGAGTGTGTGTGTGTATGTGTGTGCGTGTGAGAGCCCTGACTGTCAGTTTAATTATCCCAAAGTTCCGTGTTATAATTACCAAAGGTAGTCATCTGAATACTATTGGTACTGTCGTAAAGTTATAAGCTTGTTATAAATTTGAGTTTCTAAGTATCATTTATGATTATGTACGTGTTGCAAATAATCAATATACAGAATATATTTTCAAAAATTACTTATATACATATATCCACACGTATATATACACCATACATATTAATTCATTTATCTATACATACTGTATACATGTAATCTAGGGCGTTATCTTTTGAGCGTACTACACATTGGTACTGTATATATACAAAAAAGAACGTATTATTTGTATCATTGTTACTAATTAGGTGTGAAAACGAAATAGAGAATGACATATAATATGATATAAGCATAAACAAACAAATACATTTACAAACTAGAGGGGCACTCAATACAGCGCAGACCTCCGCCACGGCAGCTTATTTCTCGAAGTTTTGTTCAACCTCAACCTTGACCTTTGACCTAAACATGTACTAATTGACGTGGCATTTCATTCACTTACATATGAACCAAGTTGTATCAGCGATGTCCAAACTTATGGCTGATTACGTGACTTGAACATTTTGCTTGACCATGACCTTGACCTACCATTCCAAAATTTCATCCTTTCCAGCTCTTTACATAAAGGTTAATCCCTGCCAGTTTCATTACTCTACGATTAAAACTGTCGCCAGGAAGCTGTTCACAAAAAAAAAAAAAAAAAAAAAAAAAACACACACACACACACACAAACAGTGGGTAAAATATAACCTCCTACCAACTTCGTTGGCGGAGGTAATTAATCTTTTTTAATAAGACAATGAAAATTATATGAATGTTACCTGATTAAATAAACGAGTAATATTACGAAAGTCACAAAATGCGAAGCTTGACATTTGTCCCTTGAATAATAATGAAAATATAAACCACGACCATTTCTGCCCTCTGCTTCGAAAGGTAATGGTACAGAATCACCCGCAATTGATGAAAATATAACTCTTACGGAGGAATTTCCTCTTAAACTATTTCTTGAGACGGCCGTTTTCTTTCTGATCACTTTAACAGAAAATACAACGAAGTTTAAAACTCTCTTTTGTCTAGATTTCTTTTCCGACGGTTCCTTAGGTCAAGGCCTCTCGTTTCAGCAATGATGATAATAATAATAATAGTAGTAGTAATAATAGTAATAACAATAATAATAACAACAATAATAATAATAATAATAATGATAATATTCAATTATTATTATTATTATTATTATTATTATTATTATTATTATTATTATTATTATTATTATTATTATTATTATTATTATAAGGCAAGCTGCTTCCCCTGTTGGAAAAGCAGGCTTCTAAAAGACGAAAGGTAAAAGGGCCCAGTGTTGAAGGGCTGAATCCTACTACTACTACTACTACTACTACTACTACTACTACTACTACTCAATAATAATAATAATAATAATACTGTAATAATAATAATAATAATAAAAAAATAATACCTCCATATTGATAATTAGGGTATATTCTGCTATTTCAAAACTAAAGATTTAATTGCGAAAGTATAACATTTATTACATTTTTTTTTGTCATTCAAAATTAATGTTAAACTAATAGCAAACACAATGATAATAAAAACAATATAAACAAGTTAATCCTGTTATTGCAATATAGCTATCATAACAAACCTAACAACCATGACGTTAAACGCATTTTGTTGTTTTAATATTATAACCACGATGGCATAATGAACTTCTAAATTACGTTATTAAAACTCTGGATTCTCTCCGTGGCTGATTGACCGAAAACTTTGGGTAGTCAGAGAAAAAGACTAATGACAATAATACACTTTGTCATTTATCAAAACTGAGGATAGATACATTTCGTAATTTATCGTTCATCTTAAAACTTGGTTTCTGATAATCATAATGATTATTATTACTATTATTATTGTTGTTGTTGTTACCGAGATTAGACAACAAAAACATCTATTCCAAAATAAAACCGAGTCTAAGATAGACTATTCTTTTGATTAACACCTATTTTCTCTCATTCCCTTATTCAATTTGTTTATAATATAGGCTAATTGCTCCTCGTAGCGAAAGGAATGAAGATAAGAAAATTAATCCATCCAGTGAAAGAATTCTGAAGATATTGTTTCAAATTAAGGTGAGAATTATGAAAATATGTTTTAAATTGCTGCGAGAATTCTGAAAATACTGTTAAGAATGGGTCTGGAAATTTTTAAGATATTGTTTCAAATTGCTGTGAGAATCTGAAGATATTGTTTGAAACTGTTTTCGGAATTCTGAAGTAATTTTGCAAATTGCTGTGAGAATTCTAAAGATATTGTTTTCAAATTGCTTAGAGGAATTCTCAAGATATTGTTCCAAATTGCTTTGAGAGTTCTAAAGATATTGTTCCAAATTGTTTTGAAAATTCTGAAGTTATTGTTTCAAATTGATGTGAGAATTCTGAAGATATCGTTTAAAAATGCTTTGCGAATTCTCCAGATATTGTTTCAAATTTATTTGATAGTTCTGAAGTTATTGTTTCAAATTGTTTAGAGAATTCTTAAGATATTGTTTCAAATTGCTTTGAGGAATTCTCAAGATAGTTTCAAATTGCTTTGAGAGTTCGGAAGATATCGTTTCAAATTCTTTTGAAAATTCTGAAGTTATTTTTTCAAATTGCTGAGAGAATTCTCAAAATATTGTTTCAAATTGCTTTGAGAGTACTTACGATATTGTTTCAAATTGTTTTGAGAATTCTGAAGTTAGTTTCAAATTGCTATGAGAATTCTCAAAATATAGTTTCAAATTGCTTTGAAGAATTCTGAAGACATTTCCAAATTGTTTTGAGAATCATGAACAGGTTTCTGCCAATGATCTTCCAAATCGGGTAGTTGAATCAGTAGAACTTCAAAAGTTCAAAGTTGGAGCAAATATTTTTATGTTGACCAGGCTGACATGAGTCTTTTTATAGTTTATATAGGACATATCTGCTTTGACGTTGTCACTGTTTAGAATGATTTATTGTTAACTTGGTCTCATCATTTATTTATTTCCTTATTTCCTTTCCTCATGGGGCTATTTTTCCCTATTGGAGCCCTTGGGCTTATAGCATCTTGCTTTTCCAACTAGGGTTGTAGCTTGGCTAGTAATAATGATAATAATAATAATTAGTGTAAGTATATAGCCATAATAATTCCGAAGAACTCAGTGGAAATCAGAGAGAAAAAAAAACTCAGAATAGACTGATACAAATCGGTGAGAGGATCTTGAACTGATAGTTTGGAGGGCTTTAAAAGCTCCCAGCCACAGCAAAGGGAATCCAATAGCAGTTTCACTAAACGGCTCCAGCCCAATAAGCTCACATTCACTTTGAGTTTTGGCAGGGACGGTTTCAAAAGAGGTCAGGAAGTTTGGAGAGTGCTTTGCACACCCATTAACACCTTTTTTTTTTTTTTTTTTTTTTTTTTTTTTTTTTTTTTTTTTTCTTTTTTTTTTTTTTTTTTTTTTTTTGAAGGGTTGGCATGGAAAATATTCAGGGTACAAACCACAGTAATCTTGGTGATGGAACTATAGCTACTGTTTCTTTCTACAGTAAACTCCCTTGAATCGCCTCACAAGAAAATGCTGCATATTTATAGCTAAGTGAAGGAGGACTAGCAAATAACTATCTCCAGATATGCATGCATTACTCGTCGCATTTTATTCTTTAATATACATATGCATGCATAAATTTATACATAGTCACGAGAACGCTCACACGCACATATAGAGATAGATACACATATGACGCATATATATATATATATATATATATATATATATATATATATATATATATATATATATATATATATATATATATATGTGTGTGTGTGTGTGTGTGTGTGTGTATGGATGTTAAGAACACGCCGATAAATATTCATGTATAACATTAAATCCTTCCTCGAAAACTGATACAGAGCCTCTAAAAGGATACCGTCCAAAATATCGCAGCTAAGAAAATCCCACATAAAATCCAAACTATACAAAGGATCTGACTTCCAAACACGACTGTTAGCATTACTTTCGGTACCTTAGCGTTCAACAAACGTCCAAGCTCTTGAAACGTTTAGCGAATGAGCTCCAGATAAACGTAGAATAATTGTCTAACATCTTTATGGAATAATTGACGTAGATTTTCATACACTAAAATATGAATCAAATTTGAAGTCCCTGTGATAACGATGTCCAAACTTATGGCTGATTACGTCAATTGGACATTTAGCTTGACCGTGACCTTGATCTTTGACCTTGACCTTCCAAAATTTAACAATTTATAGCTTTTTACATAATAGTTAATCCATGGAAGTTTCATTACTCTACGATTAAAATTGTGGCCAGGAAGCTGTTAAAAAATAACACACAAACAGGGGGTAAAAGATAACCTCCTTTCAACTTCATTGGCGGAGGTAAAACTACGACATTTTCGTACGCGGAGAGTGAGTTTGATTTCCCAATTGCGAAACGATCACGAAGGCCTATGACTGAATTTCAATTATTCAATTTCGCCTATGTCTTTAACGCGCTTTCTCTATGAACACGATTATGCTTTAAAGAACCCTTTTGGCTGAGCTGTTCTTTTGCTTGAGGGTACACTCAGGCACACTACTCTATCCGTTTCTTTATTTCCTTTCCTCACAGGGCTATTTTCCCTGTTGGAGCCCTTGGGTTTATAGCATCCCGCTTTTCAATAATAATAATAATAATAATAATAATAATAATAATAATAATAATAATAATAATAATAATAATAATAATAATAATAATCTGTTAGGTTATTTGCTGCGAAGTAAGGGTGTGACAGTGTCCTTCTTTGGAGCCAGGTGTGATAGGACTCCTGTATCCAACTGTAAATGACTGAGCAGTAATGTAATGCTTGGGGGCTTCAAAGTAGGTCAGGTTAGGTCACTCCTATAGAAGCCGTTTTCCAGTCCGTTGACAAGTGGCCCAATTTTTAGACAAAGAACTTTAGGTTTGATAATATATATATATATATATATATATATATATATATATATATATATATATATATATATATATATATATATATATAATATATATATATATATATATATATATATATATATATATATATATATATATATATATATAATATATATATATATATATATATATATATATATTATATATATATATATATATATATAAAGAAAAAAAAACAATCCCATGACTTCTCTTCATCAGGATTGGATCAATCACGAAATTAAAAATCATAATTCTATTAATTCATTACTTGTCGTTCATCACAAAGCTATTCATAATCTGTGATTCAAATGGAACTTAATATAAATTAGTCTCCATTTACACCGAACAATGATTAATGAACTTTATCATCATCTCCCTTGAACACGTTTTTATCTTGTTTGTCTTAAATGCTAAGCTGGCTTTGTTTTCCTCTTCATTCAAAGTAACGTTCATAGACTTTCAAGTTACATTAGTTTTTATCTGCGGTACCCAAATATGATTTGGCTATAATCTTTCTTCGTGACCAAGTGGGTTAGTCACTGTCTGTACAAGCTTGCCGACCAGGGTTCGATTCCCGGCCGGAGCCAAGCTCCTGTCTTTGTGTGATTTCGCCTGGGGCTCTGATCCCGAGGTCGTTAAGAGAATCCAGACATTAATGTATCAAAAATATATATGGCTTATTTGAAAACGACTATAAATACACAGCTCACGGCAATAAGGATATTAACAAATTACGTAAAGTGAATGTTGAATATTAAAATATGAACACATTGAACAAATTAACGTATGTAAATCTACAGCACTCTAATGGGTAGAACAATGGTGCAATAAAGTAAGATGATAAGATGAACAAATACATAAAATACAAAAAATGCAATGTTTTGAATGTATAAAAATCTCTTGAGCAGGCACGGGCTCTTACTCCAAAGCAGCCCGTGGCAGACGAAAATTTATTTTCCCAAAACCAAGGGTTGTAGTGGCCTATCGGAATGGTCCCTGCTTGGTGATCTGCTTGATGGGAGATCGAGTTTCG
>NC_090762.1:35842568-35847568 GCF_036898095.1 Palaemon carinicauda | reverse complement strand
GCGTGGATGATTCCCGGCGAGTTAGTCCCGCCACATATTAACGATTCCGAAGGGGAACGAAAAGTCGTTCCGTTGGGAACGAAGAAAGCTCCCATGACGTATTACCCCACGGAGTCAAAAACCACTCCTACCCGGGTCTACGATCACCCAGCCCCTGCCGCAGGACTCGTACATTTCCATAACGACTTACGGCCGGAGGAGACTCCCCTTGACAAGTGGCATTCCCATGGGATAACAACCCCAGCAGTAGAAGCAGCAGCAGGAGCAGCAGAAGGAGCAGAAGCGTGCCATCCTGCAGAGCGGCCCCTCCAATCCTTCCGCCATAGTGGGCTGGAAGCTGCCTCCCCCTCCTCCTTCTCCTCTCCCACTTCCTCCACGTGGCGGTGGTCTGCCGGTGACTTAAACACACCTGAGAACTCCGGCGGTGATGGTGGAGGCAACTCCCACACCCGCCTGGCCACACCCACACCCACCCTCCCCGGCCAGCGATTGATCTCCTGTAGGCGTGGCGGCCGAAGAACCATGGAAGTGGTGGCCTTAGAGCGCAGATCCATCGCGGTGGGGGAGGCCACAGGATGTGGAGTCCTCGGAGGGGGAGGGGGAGTCGGTGGAGGAAGGTGTTGGGGAGGGGCCAAAGTCTCTGAGTGGTGGAGAAGACAGGAAGGAGAGGGAGGAAGAAGAAGAAAACGAAAACCCGGATGGTTGAGTTTCTCCCTCTGGATCACTATGGCTCTCTCGCTGGCCGTTGCTTCGCCTTCGTCAGGTAAGTACAAGAGCTATGGAGTTTTCATTCTATTTCTATTTCTATCCTCGTACAATTCTTGTTGTTCTCATCTTTTTTTCGTTCATAATAATGATAAGATTATTGATAGATATATTTTTAACCTTTTTCGAGTTTTCATACTATTTCCTCTTCCATTATCGTACATTTCTAATTGTTCTATCGTTTTATCGTTCAAAATAATGATATAAATGTTGATTAGAAATATATCTTAACCTTTTTTCGTTCACAATAATAATATTGATTATAAAATATGTTTTAACCTTTTTCGTTCATAATAATAATACTGATTATAATTTTTTTTTTCTATCTTTTAACTTTTTTCATTCATAATAACAATAATGTTTATTATAAATATATTTCTTAGCATTGATTATGAAAAAAAATCATTAACGCTTTTCGTTCATAACAATAATACTGTTTATAAAAACATTTTTATGCTAAAGATGGATATTTTAGTATTTCTATGAAAATGCAATTTCTTCTTAACAGTGAGTTTAAAGGTAATACCAATTGTAATTGCACGTATTCGTTCAAAAATAATAGCCACATATGTAAAAAAGGCAAGGCTTTTTTCTGGGGAGGGGCTGTGGATTAATATTTTTCAGCAACATTATATTTTTTTTCTATCTGGTGTAAAAACAGTATTTATATCATCAAACACTATTTCTGATACTATCAGATATAAAAAATATCAACTCTTTACCATGTATTGACTGAAGAGATTATATATATATATATATGTATATATATATATATATATATATATATATATATATATATATATATATATATATATATATACACACACATAAACACACACACACACCCACACACACACACACACACACACACATATATATATATATATATATATATATATATATATATATATATATATATATTCGTGTGTGTGTATGTCTGTGTGCGTGAGATGTCAACAAAATTCAGTGTAAACCTGTCATACGAAATGTGAATATCTATGAGATCCTTAAAAAAATTCTAAAGTTTAAAGTTTCTAGACACCACCAACATCGATTGATACTAATAACTAAACATCATAAAAATCACCAATATCATTAAATATCAAAGGTGGTCTGGTCTTGTAGGGAGGATAGGAGAGAGAAGCATTGAGAAATATCGAAAGTGGTCTGGTCTTGTGGGGAGAATAGAAGAGAAGAGTTGAGAAATATCGAAAGCTGTCTGGTTTTGTGGGGAGAATAGAAGAGAAGAGTTGAGAAATATCGAAATTGGTCTGGTCTTGTGGGGAGAATAGAAGAGAAGAATTGGGAAATATCGAAAGTGGTCTGAGCCAGTGGAGAGAATAGTAGAAATTAAGCGTCGGTGGAAATCATAGGTGGATGGTGAGTACAAGCGTTGTCAAGTACGGTTGCAACTGCCCACGAGGAGGCATATGATGCAGTGATTGTAAGGTGGGTGAGGGTGATCTCTACGTTCCTGATGAGTTTTCTATTCAAGTATGGGAGGCAACTGATGTTGGGGAAGTTTTCCCCACACGTAGTAAAAGGATGAATGTTATTAGCGAATTAAACGATTCCCACTTACGTAATTGATATTACGGTACGTATACTTAATAATCTTGAAGTTTTACCTTTCTTATCGAAATAGTCAAATTCTATTGATAAATGTTGACCACATACGCTTTATTTTTTTTTATATTATTGATAAAAGTGTTATATTTCTTCGTATGTCAGTACCACATGATATTTACGTATGGAAATTGACATATTTTAAGGAAACATTGAACATAAAGATTAATGAATACCTAAATAATAGCCGAAACGCGAGCTGATAAATATTGAATCGCAAAATTAACCATCAGAATATTATCATCAATAGATTAATGCATACCTAAATAATAGCCGAAACGAGAGCTGATAAATATTGAATGGCAAAATTAACCATCAGAATATTATCATCAATAAATCTAATCTAAAATGATGGAATAAGGATAATGATGAAAAATGGATATGGGAAACTTACCGGTGAAGTACGGAACAAAGCCTACTATATTTACACTAGGTATAAGGTGTCCCTTTCTAAGTGGGGATACCTTTAACGCGGTGAAAGGATTTGTGTATAGCCATAATCAGCAAAGCTGCAATAGTCATGGTTACCCATACTAGGTTGGTTTGCTCCCACCATTACCAATCCGTACTGCCCAGCGTGGCAATGAAAGTTGGAAAAAAACTTGTCTGAGGCCTTTGTCCTGCAGTGGACTAGAAAAGGCTGCATTTGATATAGCGCGAAACTATTCGCAAAATGTTTTACGCAGTTTATCTCAGTGGTTGAACAAAATATCAAGTGTTTACTTTATTCAGTCGGAAATGTTCCCAGAACTCCCACCATTATCTCGTTGCGTTAATAGTGCAAAATACGATTACAGAACGAAACTAGCATTGCAACAAATCTGCGAATTCATTTAATCATATCAGAAAACACTTATGGTCAGTTAGCAATACATAGCCATTGTAAAGACACTCAATAATATTTTATTAAAAGTACAGTATCAAGATACCTTGAAACCATTAACAAGCTCAAATGGAACTGGGGGGGGGGGGGGGGCACATTGCCAGGATGACAGACAACCGGTGGACATCACGAACAACCTTCTGGACACCCCGAGGATACACAAGAAACCGAGGAAGACAAAAAAAACCCGCTGGCGAGATGACTTAGACCGACATAAGCTACAGTGGCACAGAATAGCTTGCGATAGAAGTCTGTGGAGGAACCTGGGGAAGGCCTACATCCAACAAAGGACTTTTGAAGGCTGAAATGATGATGATGATGATGATGATCAAGATACCGAGTATATGGTATGGAAAATACACTGCCTAATGAGGGTTGATATAACAGAAGTGCTCACATACAACACTCATTCACCAATAAATTGAAATACTAAACACTGCAGTGCAGCAAATGTTGTACAGGTCAAATCATAGCTGCCACACATAACACTTGAGGTGCTGCTTTACGTAAAGATGTCTAACATCTCTACATACAAAACACCGTGTTCAATTACGGGCAAGGTTTAAGGTATAAAGGCAGATCATGAATGGCAGAGACATGAAACAGTCACATTGCCCTAGCTGGCAGAAAAATGCCCTAGAGCCTGCCATATATACATATAATCAGCGCCCAAGGGTCCCCTTACCCCAAACTAGGACTAGGATGGGCCAAGCAATAGCTGCTGATGACTCAGCAAGTAGACCTGTAAACCTCCAGAAAAAAAGAAACTCATCCTTAGCTCACAAGGATGGTGAGGTTGCAGGCACTACAAGAAACGATCGAGCTTGAACGAGTCTCACACCCTAATTCAGCTGAACGCCAGGGAGGGACGTTTACAGTTGGCCAGCACAACCTACTTACATTTGGCTGACCTAATCTACTAAATTAACCTCTGGTACTAGGTTTCGGAGACAATAGAGCACATTAACCAAAAAAAAATAACAAAAAAATTCTTGAGCAATTAGGTTACATTTTGCATATTAATATTTTTCAAACTATATAAAACCTCAGCCGTCTATTAAAATAACGATAAAACCTTCAGTATTATATATATATATATATATATATATATATATATATATATATATATATATATATATATATATATATATATATATATATATATGTATGTATACACACAAACACACACACACACACACACACACATATATATATATATATATATATATATATATATATATATATATATATATATATATATATATGTATATATATATATATATATATATATATATATATATATATATATATATATATATATATATATATATATATATATATATATATATATATATGCATCCATTTAACCATGCATATGTATGCAACTACGCATTACCACTCACGGAAGGGAACAAATATTCAAATAAAATTCTCATACGTATGTATAAAAGCATGTATGCATCCACCAATCTACGTATACGTATGCAACTATGCATCACAATTCCTGAGGAAATGCTCCAACTCCATTTTCAGGGACACGAAGACGAATTGTGTCAGTCCCTCCAGAGATGTGATTAATTAATGAATAGCTTTCGACGTAAGAGGGCATTACGGCGCTGTCCACCTCCTCAGGGAGGAAAGACTGCCAGATGGAAGAGGAAGAAGTGAGAGAAGAATCTGTGCTAAAGGGAGTTCAATTGGAGAGAGGGGAGCGAGTTAGGTTGTA
>NC_090762.1:35820068-35825068 GCF_036898095.1 Palaemon carinicauda | reverse complement strand
AGTAGCATTCCCTGATCACGGTGCACTGAAAAGACCTTCTAGAATACCACATGTGTATCAATTTACTCATCCTACATTGAAAACACACACACAAACACACATACAGTACACCCAATACACTGAATATTATCAACGTAATTAAAATTGAACTGCTTTTGCCACAGTATACTGGAATACAGTCAGCAATTCTTTTTTATCTTTTAATTAAAAAAAATCGTATCTCCAGTATAAGTTTCAGTGTATCTTTAGTATTTGTATATTTACAAATATTTTTACATAGACACCAAAGGTACGAGTAAACAAAAACAGGTAATTGTAGTTTGTTTTATTGAGTATATGAATATACAAAATTTCTTAAAATAATAAGCAACATTTCAATAGGTTTTACTGATATTTCTCTGAATGTCCGAGAGAGAGAGAGAGAGAGAGAGAGAGAGAGAGAGAGAGAGATGAGAGAGAGGAGAGAGAGAGGAGAGAGAGAGAGAGTAAAATCAAGCATGTATATCCAATATTTATATTGGGTATTCTACGAGATATTCACAAGTAGATATTTGCATAAGATAGAACCATAAACACAGTGGAAATACGGGAAAAAAATAGACTAAAACAGCAATGAGTAAAATCGACTCACAAATAACGAAAAATATATCATGAACATACTTGTTATTGTTCTTAAACTTATATGGAGGTTTATTTCTTAAACTCTTTTCCTCACTGGGCTATTTTCCCTGTTGGAGCCCTTGGCTTATTTTCCAAATAGGTTTGTAGGCTTAACAAGTAATGATAATAATAATATTAATAATAACAATAATAATAATAATAAAATAGAGTTATGAAAGTCAATAAACAAGAGACTAAAACCGCAGAGAGAGGAGAGAGAGAGAGAGAGAGAGAGAGAGAGAGAGAGAGAGAGAGAGAGAGAGAGAGAGAGAGAGAGAGAGAGAGAGAGAGGGTTAAAATACAAGAGTAATATAGTTTGATTCCGTCCTATTTCCGTATTAGCCCAATCAATCTTCTGTATGCACATCTCCAGTTACTAATGCATCATCTCCAGCATCGGAACTTAATCTCAACTGATTGTTATTCACACGATATATTCTCGGCACATTTCCCACATCCCAGACCCCATCAATTCCACCAACTGACATTTCTACATCGATGTATGTTGGATGCAAACGCTTTTTACTCAATTCAAGGGTCTGATAAATGCATAAACTTGTGTGCGTGTAAAAAAAATAAAGGCGATTCAGATTATTATTATTATTATTATTATTATTATTATTATTATTATTATTATTAATTCTAATAGCCAGGCCTTCTCCATCATAAGACTCAATACTACGCAGTACTCTAGAAGTTTTATTCCAGCTGTTACCAAGTTGTGGAATGATCTTCCTAATCGGGTCGTTGAATCAGTAGAACTTCAAAAGTTCAAAGTTGGAGCAAATGCTTTTTTGTTGACCAGGCGGACATGAGTCTTTTTATAGTTTATATATGACATATTTGTTTTTGACGTTGTTAATAGTTTATATATGACATGTCTCTTTTGACATTACTTTTTTTTAGAATGATTTATTGTTAATTTGTTCTCTTCAGTTATTTATTTCCTTATTTCCTTTCCTCACTGGACTATTTTTCCCTATTGGAGTCCCTGGGCTTATAGCATCTTGCTTTTCCAATTAGGGTTGTAGCTTGGATAGTAATAATAATAATAATAATAATAATAATAATAATAATAATAATAATAATAATAATAATATTATTAGATAGGCTATATTCCTAGTTGGAAAACCAGGATACTATAAGCCTAAGGTCTCCAACAGGGAAAATACACCAGCAAGGAAAGGATATAAGGAAACAGATATAATAGAGCGCTAGAGTGTACACTCAAGCTAGAGAACTCTTACCTAAGACTTTGCAAGACTCTGTATAGAGGCTATGGCACAACCCAAGACTTAGAGAACAATGGTTTGATTTTGGAGCGTCCTCCTAGAAGAACTGCTCACCATAGCTAAAGTCTACCGTAACCAAGTGGAAAGTAGCCATTGAAAAATTACAGTGCTGTAGTGAACTCCTTGAGTAAAGAAGAACGTTTCGGTTATGTTAGTATTGTCAGGTGTATGACAAAAAAGTTGAATGTGTAAAGAATATGCCAGACTGTTCGTTGTATGTCTAGGAAAGGAACAATGAGCTGTCACTAGAGAGGGGTCGAATGTAGTACTCTCTGGCTAATCAAAAGACCCAATAACTCTCCAGTGACAGTATCTCAACGGGTGGATGGTGCCTTGGCCAGCCACCCGTTGAGATATATAGTATAGAATTATAAGAGGGACGATGAAGTATAGGAGTGAAAAAGATCCCATGACCGTGAAGGATAGATCAATTACAAGAAAAACTGGAATGAAAACACACACATACACACAAACACAGATAAACCATGTAAGAACGAACTGTGAGATCAGATCTCTTCAGCAGTGATCAGATTTCCACGTGAAAGATGTTGGTCATGAGCCAGAAATTACAGGATAATGTTATTGACCGAGGTCTAGTGACCCATGTCCTCCAAATCTTTTCACTGAATTTCATAATGCTTTTTAAGAATGTTGGCTGCCTGCCAGGAAGTGATGTATCAGATTTCGTGGGAAGGAATACGCTGAGATAATCTATTCATTTCTGCAGGATTTTTATACGAAGCGTTTGGAAAAGGAAAAAGCAAACTGATATTTACAGGTTTTGGAATTAGGTAGAAATATTGCGGGTACATTTTCTTGCTTAATCAAAAAAGAGACTACAGATTTCTTTCCAATCACAATTTGTAATGAAACATTCGCTGGGTAAAAAGTAAAGCAAGATAAATTTTACATAATCAACAACAACAACGACAGTAAATCCAGCCGTTTCAATCCCACTGCAGAACATAGGCCTCGGACATATCCATATTCATGTCTGGGGTTTGGCCAGTTTTCTTAACCGAGCTGGCCACAGATTGATGATGGGAGACTTTAGTCTGATCACTTACAGCAAACCAACCTAGTATTGGAGGCCCTGATTAGTACAACTTTGCTGATCATAGCGATACACATACCCTTTCATCACATTAAGGTATCCACATTAGGAACTAACCTTCCATATACACATCAAACTTTCATATATGAAATGCAGTTGTCAACTTATCAATAAATGTTTCGAACCTATGCAAATAAAAACAAGTTGTAGAAGACTATGATTAATGCAATATTGAAGGAGGGAATTGGGAACAAAGTTTGAAGAACAGACCGAATATAGAAATCTATCATAACCCTTATCGGGAATCAATCGCAAATGATCTGGCCCCTTACAAATACTGGAGAACTCAAAGGGAAACGATATTAAGAAGAAAGGATGATCAGAATTAATTTAAAACCCGTCCATGACAGAGAAAAGGAATAATTCTCTACTCTGACAGAGAGAAGGAATAATTCACTACTCTTTATCTCTTCCCGTCTCTGAAAAAAATACAGAATACTAATCGCACAGAGGAAAAGACAGATGATAAAGAAGATGCAAGGAAGAAGGCGAGAAATGAGGAAGAGAAAGTGAGTTGGAGAAACGCGAAATGGAACCAGAGGTTGGAGGTGAGAGAGAGGCGTATGCCTCTTGTGTATTCTCCATGAGTAATGGGGTGGGCCAATAGCCATCATTTTAAGCCATCTGTCTGTCAACGGGACAAAGACTCTGGCGATGAAATTGAAACGGTTTGTATATATACTTCTGCGACCGGGCTATAATTTCGGATTTCGGCTGGAACAATACGAGAAAGCGATATTGTCTATCAGGGGACGTGCGGAAATTTAATTCTAGACCCTTGCAGGCAACCAGAAGGGTTTAGAATATGCGGTGGGGGGTGAGGGGGGGGGGGGGTGGAACAAAAGGGGTGTGTACGTATGTGTGTGTGTGCATGAAGGGGTAGGGAAGTGTTTGCGGTGGGGAACAAATTTGTGTGTACGTGTGTGTGTGTCCATGAAGGGGTAATGGAAGTGTTTGGTGTTTGCGGTAGAGGAGCAAAGGTGTGTGTGTGTGTGTGTGTGTGTGTGCATGAAGGGGTAGGGGAAGTGTTTGCGGTGGGGAACAAAGGTTTGTGTACGTGAGTGTGTGTGTGTGTGTGCATGAAGGGGTAAGGGAAGTGTTTGCGGTAGGGGAGAAAAGGTGTGTGTGTGTGTGTGTGTGTGTGTGTGTGTGTGTGTGTGTGTGTGTGTGTGTGTGTGTGTGTAGGAGTAGGAGGGGGAGTGCTTGGGGGGAATGAGAAGGAAGGAACGGGGGTGCCACTTCCAAACAAGAAGGATTATTTGGTTCCGAGGAAGCAAATGAGGCATAGTTAGGATTTCTTGGCTGGAATGTTCTTATTTGGGAGATCCCAGAGGACAATTCCAAATGCTTCAATCTCTCTCTCTCTCTCTCTCTCTCTCTCTCTCTCTCTCTCTCTCTCTCTCTCTCTCTCTCTCTCGTTATGATATATGAGACTGGGCAGACACATGGAAGGACTCCTGAGAGAGAGAGAGAGAGAGAGAGAGAGAGAGAGAGAGAGAGAGAGAGAGAGAGAGAGAGAGAGAGAAAATCTAAAGATTAATTACAGGTCCTGAAATTAAAATAGTTTATCAAATCAAATACCAGAACATTACTAAGTTGTAAGTGTTATGTGATTTATATATATATATATATATATATATATATATATATATATATATATATATATATATATATATATATATACATATATATATATATATATATATATATACATATATATATATATATACATATATATATATATATATATATATATATATATATATATATATATATATATATATATATATATATATATATATATAGGCTTGTACACACACGAACATACAGTATATATATTAATAAAAAAACAAAAAAGTTTCTATTTTTAAAGACTTGGTCGTCATCTCGTATAGCAAGTATGTTTAGGTACACATTCTTACGAATAAATTAAA
>NC_090762.1:35805068-35815068 GCF_036898095.1 Palaemon carinicauda | reverse complement strand
ACAAGAACTTCGTAACGACGATTCTGTCTTTATTAGAATGTCAAATATGCAGAAACCCTGGGATTATATGATGATAAAGAATAATAACTGCGAATCACGAATCCAATACCACAATATTGCAAAGGTTTCATGACTGGAAACTACCAAAGAGTCTTTTTTTTTAGCAAGGAAACGGCAGCAACAAAGGAAGGAATCCAAATCAATAGGGGGTAATGTAGCTGACGATATGCCGAGATCAAGGGGTTACGGTTCTTAAAATGCATTTCCCCTGGATTGTTGACAGAACCTCGCCTTTAATTCTGACGGTCAATGGCCATAGAAGAAGAGGGAAAAGAAGAAGAGGAGAATACTACGTGGGATTTCATACTGACAGGGGAAAATGTATTTCTCCCTCTCTTTCTCTCTTTATTTTCTCACTCTGCAAAGGATAAGCCCACATACGCCCACTGCAAGTCTGTTCATTTCACGATAAAGACTGTATTGATGGGGAATGAAAATCAATCAACAAATAAAGAAAAAGTCTACATGAAAGAGATTCCGTTGTACCCTTTGTCACAAATAAATAATACAACAGTTCATTGTATTAACACTACAGTATATGAACTTCAAAAGTTCAAACTTGCGGCAAATGTTATGTTGAACAGGCTGACATAAATCTTTCTATGTCTATATATGAATTATCTGTTTTAATGTTCTTAATGTTTTTTTTTAAGATATTTTACATTATTTTTCATCACTTCTTATATCGTTTGTTTCCTTGTTTCCTTACTTCATTGGGCTATTTTCCCTGTTGGAGCCCTTGGGCTTATAGCATATTGCTTTTCTAAGTAGGGTTTAGCTTAGCTTTTAATAATAATAATAATAATAATAATAATAATAATAATAATAATAATAATAATAATAATAATAATAATGTGTTTATGTTAACTAAAGATTTTTATATCTATTAAAAGCGTCCCTTGTTTCCTTCCATCACTGGGCTATTTTTCCCTGTTGGAGCCCTTGGGCTTATAGCATCTTGCTTTTCCAACTAGGGTTACAGCTTGGCTAGTAATAATAATAATAATAATAATAATAATAATAATAATAATAATAATAATAATAATAATAATAATGTCTATATGTTAACTAAAGATTTTTATATCAATTAGAAGTGTCCCAGACTGGGCGAGTGACAGACTGGGGTTCGAGTACCGCTTAAACTCGACAGTTTCTTGTATTGTCTGCAACCGCACCATCGTTGGAGTTATGGATGGATGGTTTAGGGGAACTATTTTAGGTCTACCTGCTGAGTCATCAACAGCCATTGCCAAGCCCTCCCTGATCCTAGTTTGGGTGGGGAGGGGGCTAAGGCGTTGATCATATTTGATCAGTCTCTAGGGTACTAAATTGCTTGCTAGGGCAATAGCACCCTCCTTTACCTCTGCCATTTATGAGTTGCCTTTAATCCTTTAAAAGAATGACTACTTGAAGTAAATATTTGTATTGATTAATTGATTTGAGGTGTTCTGGCATCCTCATATAAAAATATGATAACCAATTGAAAAATAAAGGAATCTCATTAAAACATAATAAGATTTCAACACTGAGCAAAATTGAATATATGTACAATGAAATAATGCCATTTCCCACGTATTTAGCTGAATCCTTCATCTTCAAACTTAATTAAGTTGTAGTACTCAGGGCCGAAATGGCGTGCTGGCTTACTTGATTTATGAACAGGCATTTTGATCGTCGAAAATAGCAATCATATATTCTTGAGCAACTACAAATAGACGCGAGTAATTTGACACTCCAAAGCGAGGGAGTAAATAAAAAATCAAGAATGAGATTTAGAAGAAGTGTCATCTATAATGTACATATCAGGAAGCAAATAAAATTAGTTGGATGAATTACGAAAATGTTATAAGCTGGCAGTTCTATGCTATTTATAACTGGCAATACAGTACGATTTTGAAATAATGCACCTGGGGGAGATTAAGAGATTGAAATTAACATTAAATAACATAAATCATAACGATATGAATAACTCATGTGGGAAACACAATAACAGTATTTCTTTTCATCATGATTCAAATACTGCTACAAGTATTATTATTATTATTATTATTATTATTATTATTATTATTATTATTATTATTATTATTATTATTATTATTACTATTATTATTATTATTATTCAAACAATAGCCTACATAACCTTTGAAGTTAAAGAAGGTTCCAAAATTAAACTAAATTGAATAATGCAAATACAAACTGTTAAAAGACAAAATTCTTATTAACAACAGTTTTATTAAAAAGAACTAATTTCTCTATCAACCTCTGGAGAAACGAAAAACATACAGCGGTTGATATTCTAGGTATCAACTGTATATCAGACGAGTTGACTCACTCTAGCGTTCACACTTTCATCGCTAATTCCTACGAAATTAATTTTCTTCTCTGGTGAAATCAACGTATGAATTTGGGAAACACAAAGGAAGGTAGCGACGAGGGTTATGGTAGCTTAATGAAAACGTCCCTGCCTAGCGATCTGCTGGACTGGGGTTCAAATTCTTCTGAAGCTCGATGGCTTCTTGTAGTGTCTGTAACCTCACCATTCTTGTGAGCTAATGATAGGGAGTTTGGGGGAGCCTATAGTTCTACCTGCTGAGGCATCAGCACCGATGCCTGGCCCTCCCTGGTCTTTGCTAGGGTGGAGAGGGGGCTTTGGCGCTGATATTATATAGATATATGGTTAGTCTCTAGGGTATTGTCCTGATAGCTATGATATTGTCATTGGTCCTTGCCTCTGACATTAAAGAGCGGTTTAAACCTTTAAACAATGACCCGGCGTGAAGATAATAACGATTTCAGTGTATTTAGAATTTGTTATAAAATATCGCTACGAGTCACTAGATTTAAATCGGCATCAAATTTCACGTGTGTCAGCCAGTAACCATACTACGATAATATCTGATTGCAAGAATAGAAATTCAAATAAAATTATATTTAAAAAATCGATAATGCTATTAACAATATTAAAAAATTCCTCAAAATAGTCTAATAGTAAGTAAGCAAATCCACGTTCATATAACTAATAATGTTTAGAAAAAGGGTAATACATTTAAACTGCAATAAAAATGTGGAATAGTTTTGCTAATGGTTATATTGATAATAGCAATAACAAATATCTTCACTAAATTATTATTATCCTTATTACTAGTTAAGCTATAAGGTTAGCTGCAAAAACGGGATGCTATAAGCCCAAGGGAACCAACAGGGGAAAATAGCTCAGCGAAGGAAGGAAATAAGGAAACACAGAATAGTGCGCCTGAATGTACTCTCAAGACAAGAGAACTCTAACCCAAGACAATTGAACGCTATGGTACAGAGGCTCTGGCACTACCCAAGAATAGAGATCAATGCTTTGATTTGGGAGTGTTCCTATCCTAGAAGAGCCACTTACTATAGCTGAAAAGTCCTTTCCACAAGAATAATAATAATAATAATAATAATAATAATAATAATAATAATAATAATAAAATAAATAATGATAATAATAACTAGATTTGCACTGCAATAGAATGTTGTATCACTACACAATAAAACATTTTATTACTTCCACCAACAAAGTTGGAAGGAGGTTATGTTTTACTCCTGTTTGTGTGTGCATTTGTTTTTGAACAGCTTCCTGGCCATAATTTTAATCGTAGAGTAATGAAACCTTCAGGGATTAACTGTTATGTAAAAGGCTGGATATAAAAATTTTTGGAAGGTCAAGGTTAAAGGTCAAGGTCACGGTCAAGCAAAATGTTCAATTCACGTAATCAGCCATAAGTTTGGCCATCGTTGTCACAGAGACTTCAAAATTGGTTCATATTTGAGTGTATGAAAATCCACGCCAATTAATACATGTTAAGGTGAAAGGTTAAGGTCTAGGTCGAGCAAATGTTCGGGAAATAAGCTGCCGAGGTGGAGGTCTGCGCTCTAGTGAGTGCCCACTTACTTCACACTATTATGAATCGCTTTTTTGAACTTGACGGTTTTATTTCTAACGCTTTGGGTTTTAGTCTTCCTCGTGTTTTTTATGGTGAACTATTTGCACACCATTAACCAATTATCCTTTTTTGGGTCCGTGCTAGTGTTCTATTTGTTCATTTATGTCGTTAAGTTCTTAATTGTATTAATTAGTGAAAATATTGAGTTTTTTTTTTCATGATCTTAGGTTAAGAATAACTGGTGGTGTCATTACATCACTATCAATATGAATACTACTATTTTTTATAATAATAATAATAATAATAATAATAATAATAATAATAATAATAATAATAATAATAATAATAATAATAATAATACCACCACCACCACCACCACCACCACCAACAACAACAACAACAACAACAACAACAACAACAACAATAATAATAATAATAATAATAATAAATGAAAAATCAGAGGAAAAACACAAGAGTTTAGTCACGAATATCATCTCTGTTATGAAACACAGCACCGTAAACAGTCAAGATTTACCACCCATTTCCAAAATACCTAGTGGGTAAAAAATAAAAAAATAAAATAGAGATAATCTCGAATAATGAAACGTACTTCAAAACCAAAAAAAAAAAAAGGACGGAATATTAATGAAATTCCTAAAAATATCCTAATTAAGTTGCCTGGGGTATGGATTTCACACTCTGGTAGACGAGGCATCTTCCAATACCTCGTGATTTGAAATTACAATTTGCAAGCTTTGGTACAGGATATGACTTACCAAAGGCACTGACCCCTCTCTCTCCCCCCCCCTCTCTCTCTCTCTCTCTCTCTCTCTCTCTCTCTCTCTCTCTCTCTCTCTCTCTCTCTTGAGGATTTTGTACCAAAGGAGGCACTGACAACTCTCTCTCTCTCTCTCTCTCTCTCTCTCTCTCTCTCTCTCTCTCTCTCTCTCTCTCTCTCTCTCTCTCTCTCTCAGTATTTTAGCGAATGTTTTTTTTTTTTTTTTATATTGAACAGGCTTACATGGGTATCTCTCCATAGTTTATGGATGACATTTCTATTCTAACGTTGTTACTAATATTAAAATGTTTTGCATCAATTATTTATTATATCTCATCCTGCTTTTTCAACTAGGGTTGTAGCTTGGCTAATAATAATAATAACAATAATGATATTAATAATAACAACACCACTACTACTATTACTACTACTACTACTACTACTACTACTACTACTACTACTACTACTACTACTACTACTAATAATAATAATAATAATAATAATAATAATAGTAATAATAATAATAATAATTAACGTTTTTTTATGGTCATTGGTGATTACAAATTGAATTTTTGTAGAATACCATAAGTGACTTCAATCTCGATTCATTATTAGTACTTTGTGGATTCAATGTCAATATCCAGTGTATTCTTCTTGATTTTGGAAATTTTGTCCACAATCTACACTGAACTAGAGGGTCACTCAATAAAGAAAATGTCTTCGTCGCAATAAGCAATCTTAGTTTGCTCTTAACTCCATTGCGTACTTGTATGTATTATCTTCGATGTATTATCTTCGAAATGTACTGAATTCGTCCTTGGGTCATACTCAACTTATCCACCAAGTTTCGTTGAAATTGCTTTGGTAGATGTTGCGTAATGTTGTTAAAAAATTTGCCATTTACTTAACATTGCAATTACTTTCAAAGTACTGATGCGCACTTGTACTTTGATAAACTTTACGCAAAATACTATAGATTCAACATGAAACCAAGTTAGGTCAAAATAGATACAGTATTTTTGTTTAAACAAATAAACAAAGAAATAAATATACGACGATATGAGTGAATATATACCATTCGCAAAATCTCCGATTTTGACGAAGGCATTAAGACACAAAAATTGAGTAATACATAGTAGGCCTAACAGAAATTTATTTGAATTTACCCTCATTCCTTGGAGAATTCCAACGATAAATTTTAGCAAAGATTCTTCATTTTTGGGGAATTACAAGACATATTTGACTATAATCTTCATTCTAGACAAATTCGTTCAGGGCAACGTCAATAAAATTTGCTCCTAATTCAATTATTGTTAAGAATTGATTTAACTTTTTTCATGACTTTTTATCGTTTTTCTTTTTTGAATCTCAAGTAAATTTGACCTTAATTGAATGTGTGAATTAAACATCGCAACAAAAAAACGGATCACTTATAATCAACAATAATGTGTTACCTAAAGATTGCAAACTTTATGAGACTTTTATTGTTACGAACACTACATCAACAACAACAAATAATATACGTTTCTAGTCCACTGCAGAAAAGAGGCCTCAGACATGTCTTCATTCACGTCTGGGGTTTGGCCAGTTTTAATCACCACGGTGCCCAGTGCAGATTGTTGATCGTGGGAGATTTTCGTTTGATTGCTCACAGCAAACCAACCAAGTATGGATGCCCTGACTAGTACAGCTTTGCCGATGAAGGCAATGCGCAAACCCTTTCAACACGTTAAGGTATCCCCATTCAGAAAAAGGACAACTATAACAACATTGTCGCGATTAACAGAAAGGCGGAGTGAATGATAATGACTTTATTCTACAAGATAACGAGCTTATATACAAACAGTTGAGGGTAACAATGGCACAAAAATTCCAAAAAAGTGAAACATGCAATGGTAAGCTTAAACAGGCTTATATATTATCAGTGCAGAAGAGAGCAAGAGATAAAAAAAGGCAATAGCATTACAGTGTATGAAACATGTGCGGTACAACCGTTTTTTTAATAAATCAAGCAAAACAGTCGACGCTTAATTAGGCTATCAACAACCCCCCCCTTCAAAAAAACAAAAAAATTATGTGTTGGGATTTCTCATAAGACAGAAGAAACGTTAATTAAACCTATTAAAATATCTTCTCGCTTAAATTACAGTATTTAAACCCTGTATTCTGGTCTTCTGCCACGCGAGATGGCTTAATCAGTACAACGATATTTGATATTTTCGTCCCACTCATTTTCACTTAGCCTTCACATTTTGTAAGTTCCCGGAGAATTCAATTTCTTGTTGTTGGTGAATTACATAGAAATGCTAGGGAATTTAGAGACAGGGTCTACTTTGGGTCATAGAGAATTTACTCATAGTTCTGCTTGAAATATTAGTGAATTTAGTAACAGGTTCTACTTTGGGTCATAGGGAATTTACTCGTAGCTCTGCTTGAAATATTAGTGAATTTAGTAACAGGTTCTACTTTGGGTCATAGGGAATTTACTCATAGTTCTGCTTGAAATATTGGTGAATTTAGTAACAGGTTCTACTTTAGGTCATAGAGAATTTACTCATAGTTCTGCTTGAAATATTAGTGAATTTAGTAACAGGTTCTACTTTGGGTCATAGAGAATTTACTCATAGTTCTGCTTGAAATATTAGTGAATTTAGTAACAGGTTCTACTTTGGGTCATAGGGAATTTACTCGTAGCTCTGCTTGAAATATTAGTGAATTTAGTAACAGGTTCTTTTTTGGGTCGTAGAGAATTTACTCATAGTTCTGCTTGAAATATTGGTGAATTTAGTAACAGGTTCTACTTTAGGTCATAGAGAATTTACTCATAGTTATGCTTGAAACATTAGTGAATGTAGTAACAGGTTCTATTTTGGGTCATAGAAAATTTACTCATAGTTCTGCTTGAAATATTAATGAATTTAGTAACAGGTTCTACTTTGGGTCGTAGAGAATTTACTCATAGTTCTGCTTGAAATATTGGTGAATTTAGTAACAGGTTCTACTTTAGGTCATAGAGAATTTACTCATAGTTCTGCTTGAAATATTAATGAATTCAGTAACAGGTTCTACTTTGGGTCATAGGGAATTTACTCGTAGCTCTGCTTGAAATATTAGTGAATTTAGTAACAGGTTCTTTTTTGGGTCGTAGAGAATTTACTCATAGTTCTGCTTGAAATACTAGTGAATTCAGTAACAGGTTCTACTTTGGGTCATAGAGAATTTACTCATAGTTCTGCTTGAAATATTAATGAATTTAGTAACAGGTTCTACTTTGGGTCATAGAAAATTTACTCATAGTTCTGCTTGAAATATTAATGAATTTAGTAACAGGTTCTACTTTGGGTCATAGAGAATTTACTCATAGTTCTGCTTGAAATATTAGTGAATTCAGTACCAGGTTCTACTTTGGGTCATAGAGAATTTACTCATAGTTCTGCTTGAAATATTAATGAATTCAGTACCAGGTTCTACTTTGGGTCATAGAGAATTTACTCATAGTTCTGCTTGAAATATTAATGAATTCAGTAACAGGTTCTACTTTGGGTCATAGAGAATTTACTCATAGTTCTGCTTGAAATATTAATGAATTCAGTAACAGGTTCTACTTTGGGTCATAGAGAATTTACTCATAGTTCTGCTTGAAATATTAATGAATTTAGTAACAGGTTCTACTTTGGGTTATAGAGAATTTACTCGAAGTGTTCTAGTTGCACTCAATGACAACTCAAAGTGATTTCCCTTGAATTTCTGGTTCAGTTAGTATCAATGTTAGTGAATTCAATAAAAGTTTATGAACATTTTAATTTCATCTCTTGTTAATTCACTCGCAACTCACAACAAATCTAATCAACAGCTTTCTGTCTCAATTTCTAGGTGAATTTGATTGAAATTCTTAGTAAAAACGACTTAGTATATTTTTTAATTCAATGACCAAATCCATTATTTTTGCAATGCTCAACAATAATTTCAATTCAAGTATTCATACATGTAATTATTTCAGACTTCTTTTTTCTAATTAAACCTCCGTAAGAAAACCAGAATAATTTCTTTTTCTTCTTTTTCTTCTTTTACTATTATTATTATTATTATTATTATTATTATTATTATTATTATTATTATTATTATTATTATTATTATTATTGTTGTTGTTACAACACTGGTTAGAAAAGCAGGATGCTATAAGCCCAAGGGCTCCAAGAGGTAAAAATAACCCAAAGAGGAAAGGAAATAAAAAAATAAATAAACTACATTAGAAGTAATGAACAATTAAAATGAAATATTTTATGAGCAGTAACACCACTGAAACAGATCTTTCATACATAAACTATAAAAAGGAGACTTATGTTAGCCTCTTCAACATAAAACTCAGTTTATCTTAATCATATAGTTAAGGAAACTATTGCAAACAGCCGAAGGTTCATTCATATTAGTTAAATGACACTGCATTTAAAACAAAGAAAAAATAAACTGAATGACAATATATAACTCTGAAGACGAACGGTCCAAGGGTTGGGGAGAGGCTTCCTACAGCCATAATAAAACAAGAAAAGAAATCTTAATTAAATCCTTAAATATTTCTTAATGAAATTCCAAGGCTTTGAATTTCACTTTAGTGAAAAACTCCCTCCCCCCCACCGCCACCCCCCACCTTTCTCCTCCTTCCCGGAGGATTTTAAATTGCATTTTGAAGCTTTGACACTCGAGATCCCAACGCTAGGAAATGGTGTTCCAATGTAAGGTCACTAGCAGGTCGTAGCAGTTATCTTGACCTATGACCTATGACCTATCAGCAATTCCGATTATGTAAAGGTCGATTGTTTCCTTCCAATTACGGTCTTCTCAATTCTTGGTGAATCCAAGAGCAGTTTAAAGGCTACTCATTAATGGCAGGGGCACAGGATATGGACAATATCCTAGTAGGACAATAACCTAAAGACTAACCATGTATTACCATTATCATTATTACTAT
This sequence comes from Palaemon carinicauda, assembly GCF_036898095.1. Classification (NCBI taxonomy): domain Eukaryota; kingdom Metazoa; phylum Arthropoda; class Malacostraca; order Decapoda; family Palaemonidae; genus Palaemon; species Palaemon carinicauda. The sequence continues at coordinate 35,805,341 of NC_090762.1, read as the reverse complement.
TATTATCATTATTATTATCATTATTATTATTACTTGGTAATCTACAACCCTACTTGGTAAGGCAGGATGCTATAAACCCAGGTGCACCAACAGGGGAAAATAGCCCAGTGAGGAAGGAAACAAGGAAAAATCAAATATCTTAAGAACAGTAACAACATTAAATATTTTCTATATAGGCTAAACTGTAAAAACTTAAACAAAGCAGGAGGAAGAGAAATTAGATAGAATCGTATGCCTGAGTGTACCCTCAAGCAAGAGAACTCTAACTCAAGA
>NC_090762.1:35785068-35792568 GCF_036898095.1 Palaemon carinicauda | reverse complement strand
CTCACCACTCCATCAACATACAAGTTAAACAACCACGGCGACATCACACATCCCTGTCTCAGCCCCACTCTCACCGGAAACCAATCACTCACTTCATTTCCTATTCTAACACATGCTTTACTACCTTTGTATAAACTTTTCACTGCTTGCAACAACCTTCCACCAACTCCATATAACCTCATCACATTCCACATTGCTTCCCTATCAACTCTATCATATGCTTTCTCCAGATCCATAAACGCAACATACACCTCCTTACCTTTTGCTAAATATTTCTCGCATATCTGCCTAACTGTAAAAATCTGATTCATACAACCCCTACCTCTTCTAAAACCACCCTGTACTTCCAAGATTGCATTCTCTGTTTTATCCTTAATCCTATTAATCAATACTCTACCATACACTTTTCCAACTACACTCAACAAACTAATACCTCTTGAATTACAACACTCATGCACATCTCCCTTACCCTTATATAGTGGTACAATACATGCACAAACCCAATCTACTGGTACCATTGATAACACAAAACACATATTAAACAATCTCACCAACCATTCAAGTACAGTCACACCCCCTTCCTTCAACATCTCAGCTTTCACACCATCCATACCAGATGCTTTTCCTACTCTCGTTTCATCTAGTGCTCTCCTCACTTCATCTATTGTTATCTCTCTCTCATTCTCATATATATATATATATATATATATATAATATATATATATATATATATATATATATATATATATATATATACAAATATACATATATACATACATATATATATATATATATATATATATATATATATATATATATATATATATACATATACATATATATACACAAGTATATATATATATATATATATATATATATATATATATACAAGTATATATATATATATATATATATATATATATATATATATATATATATATATATATATATGTATATATATACACACAAGTATATATATATATATATATACGTATAGATAATAGATATCCATCAACAACAAGAAATGCAGCGTTTCCAGTACATTGAAGGACAAACGCCTCAGGCATGTCCTCATCACCTCGCTGGTCATTGCTGTCTGGTGATGGTGGGACATTTTCGTCTGGTCGTTCCAAGCAAACCAACCTAGCATAGATGGTCCTGACAGGTAGAGATTTGCAGACCATGGCTATATGCAACCCTTTCACCACGTTAAGTCATCCCAAATCAGAAAGTGATTATATATATACATAAGTATATAAACATATATGTGCGTATGTCTGTATATATATTTATATATCCTCCGGCTACCACCAGGCAAATACATGGAAAATTATTCATCATACTAATAGGTTGGTGTTTTGCTTTACCTTTATTTAATCTCAGAGCAATACTCGTATGACTATTTGGAACATACTCATCATTTTTTAAATGGTATTATTCCTACAATAACTAAATTTTCTCTCTCTCTAACCACAGTTGTATACATACGTGTGTGTATATATATATATATATATAATATATATATATATATATATATATATATATATATATATATTATATTATATATATAGATAGATATATGTATATATACATATATAAGTTATATATATATATATATATATATATATATATATATATATATATACATATATACATATATATATATATATATATATATATATATATATATATATATATATATATATATATATATATATATATATATGTTAGTTTGCTGGGAGATATCAGACTAAAACCTCACACCATTACCAATCTGCAGTGACCAGTGTGGTGATAAAAAACTGTCCAAACCCCAGTCATAATAAGGACATGTCTGGGGCCTCTCCTCTGCAGAAGACTAGAAAAGGCTGCATTTGTTGTTGTTGTTGTTTGTTTATTTGTTTGTTTGTTTGTATGTATGTATGTATGTATATCTATCTATATATATATATATATATATATATATATATATATATATATATATATATATATATATATATATATATATATATATGTATACACACCATTACAGCAGATAATCTTCCAAATCTGCAATGCATAGCACTGCATTCTGTAATCCCATTAGACTCCATCCGCATATTTCATGAAACTTAGCATTTTAAAACCACGGAGGGAGTTCACGCAATAATCCTTCGAAGCATAACAAACCGGATAGTTTAAACCAGCGAAATATCAAAAGTTAATCATCGCAACACATTATCACGAGATATACATTTTCCGTTATTCTTCTTCTTCTTCTTCTTTTTCTTCTTCTTTTTTTTCTTCTTCTTCTTCTTCTTCTTCTTCTTCTTCTTCTTCTTCTTCTTCTTCTTCTTCTTCTTCTTCTTCTTCTTCTTCTTCTTCTTCTTCTTCTTCTTCTTATTATTATTATTATTATTATTATTATTATTACTTTCTGAGCTACAACCCTAGTTGGACAAGCAGGAAGCTATAAGCCCAGGGGCCCCAACAGGGAAAATAGCCCAGTGAGGAAAGGAAACAAGGAAATATAAAATATTCTAGAAGCAGCAACAACACTAAAGATAATTATTTCCAATATAGGCTATAAAAACTTAAAACAAACCAAGAGGAAGAGAAAGAAGATAGGATAGTGTGCTCGAATGTACCCTCAAGCAAATATGAAATATGAACTGCAAACTAACCTCACGTGTGATCCGTCAATCAAGGTGTATTCTAAGTCACTGACCTTACCGCTCAATGCGTCATCTGACCTTTCTTCCTGTGAGGTCACTCCGTCCATTTGTGATTGGTGTAATTAGAGCGAAAAATAAAATGCAGTTTGCTGACGTGAATGTAACATGCGTTGGGAGCATGAATTCTTCACTCAACAAATAGACATAAAATATCCCACTTTTCTTGGGAATAACTCCTTAAAATGTTTTTTTAAGGGAAAAATTCTAGATAACTTTATACTCAAGCCCCCTTCCCTTTGTAATAAATGTGTAAAAATATATTTTCTAAAGGTAAAATTCTAGAAAACCTAATCCTCAAACCCCCTTTTCTTAGGAATAAATGCCTAAAAGTATCCTTTTTATTTTTAAGGGTAAAATTCTAAAAACCTTATTCTTAAATCCCCCTTTCTTGGGAATAAAAGCGTAAAAGGTTTTTTTTTTTTTTTGGGGGGGGGGTAAAACTTTGCAAAGCCTTATTCTTGAAACCCCTTTTCTTATGAATAAATCCCCTAAAAATATCTGCTTTTTTAAGAGTTAAACCCCAAAACAACCTCTTTTCAGAGAAGTAAATCCTAAACTCTTCCGTGCTACGCGTCTGTTTAGGCTGTAATACAGTAAGTGCAAGACATGCGCACCAGCTGCTCTCATCTTTTTATTCCATGCAATAAATGGTTTGGCTCACCGCTGCTGTCATGTTAAGAAAGACGAACTCAGGATAACCAGACATATCTGCAGTACATAAGAATGTGTATGGGCATATCTTTTCAAAATAAAACACGTTCGCTAAAAAACGGGTGGCTATAATAGTAAATATACCGACGGTTACCGCAAGAACACCAAAAGCTGTATGTATGCATATATATATATATATATATATATATATATATATATATATATATATAATATATATATATATATATATATATATATATGTATATATATATATATAGTTATATATATATATATATATATATATATATATTTATATATATACACACACACATATATATATATATATATATATATATATATATATATATATATATATGTATATGTGTGTGTGTGTTTGTGTCTTTAAAAATATAACAATAATGCTTTTAAAGAAACCATAAATATTTTTCTTTAATATAAATCTTGGTCATGAAAAAATAAATAAATAGATAAATAAATAAATAAATAAATAAATAAACATATATATATACACATATATGAATATACACATATATATATTATATATATATATATATATATATATATATATATATATATATATATATATATATATATATATATATATATATATATATATACATATATATATATATATATATATATATATATATATATATATATATATATATATATTCATATATACATTGTCATATAAAGCATAACCATACAAATATCAAGTACTATTCCGCCACCTTTATTCATTCCCATTCCGTGTTACATGAACAAAAAAAAGTAAACAAACCGGTCCATATCCCAATGTCCGATTCCCATGCAATCGAATGTCATGAATTGTCCGGATGCGTAGCTCCTGCAATTTCATTGCGGTTGCATTTTATACAAACAGACAGACAGGTTCAATTATTATACCGTAGTCTAGATTCAGCCCGGCCTGATATCCTGGCTCAAAAATAGTCCGAAATTCGAGACTATCGGAGTCATTTTTGTTCGGCCATTTCCTATGGCCGTTGTGGTTTTTCCATGATTGATAATGGCGAATGTTTAACAAAGGAAAAAAGCAAAGCAACTCAACACAAAAGCAACGAAAAATAATATTTTCCCCATACGTCAACAGTATACTGTTGATAGAAGCTGTGTCACCTGGAACAATCAGTCAATAAATATTTTTTTTTTTTTTTTAATATTAACTTATGCATCAGAGACTTGGGATCTAACTAAAACCTTAGAACACTAGGAGACAAAAAAAAAATAAGTAAAATGGATACTAGAGCAAACTAAAGTTTACAACATGTATGAAAACGAAATGGACATAGGCAGGCCCATAATGAGAATGACAGATAATAGATGGAAATTAAGAGTAACAGAATGGGTCTCTAGAGATTTCAAAAGAAGCAGGTATAGGAAGAGAAGAGGGATTGGCGAGCTAAGAAAATATTTGGGTATAAACTGGCATAGAAAGTCCATAAACAGACGTGAATGGAAGGACATGTCTGAGGCCTTTGTCCTGCAGTGGACTAGTTAGATGATAATGATGACTTTCTATAAAAAAAACAAGCGTGAATTAGTGACATAAGTATATGTAGCAAGATTTATTGGTTTATCACTTGGAAGTGACGGTAAAGATAGATCTGAATTCGACTTGAATATGTAGAACTTCAAAAGTTCAAACTTGCAGCAAATGTTTTTATGTTGAACAGGCTGATATAAGTCTTTTTATAGTTTATATATGAAATATCAGATTTGATGTTACTGTTTTTAAAAGAACATATCAATAGTTCATTATTTCTCATATAGTTTTTTTTTTATTTCCTTATTTCCTTTCCTCACCAGGCTATTTTTACCTGTTGGAGCCCTTGGGCTTATAGCATCTTGCTTTTCCCTCTATGGGCTTAGCTTAGCTAGCAATAATAATAATAATAAAAATAATAATAATAATAATAATAATGTACTGCAGATATAAATAGTACTTGATGTCTGATGTGCTTCCTTTATGATACTAGATAGGGTAGATGCATTCAATAGTAATTCAAGATAAAATGAATGCAATATACGGGGATATTTGGACTCATTATTTGTCATTACAAAATAGTCATGGGCCATATGTGTTAGGGATATTCGGTCCCCAAAAATATGGCCCCAAAAATTAGGTTAAAAAATCCGTTCTATAAAATTAAGTCCAAGAAAATTTGGCTCAGAATAATCAGTCCCAGACAATTTGGTTAAAAAAATTCAGTCCCCGACATTTTAGTTCAGAAGATTCAGTCCCAGAAAATTGGTCTCGATAATTCAGTACCAGAAAATTTGGTCTCGAAAGTTCAGTACCAGAAAATTTGGTCTCGAAAATTCAGTCCCAGAAAATTTGGTCTCGAAAATTCAGTACCAGAAAATTCGGTCTCAAAAATTCAATACCAGAAAATTTGGTCCCGAAAATTCAGTACCAGAAAATTTGGTCTCGAAAATTCAGTCCCAACCCATTTGGATAAGAAAATTCAGTCCCAGACAATTTGCTTCAGATAATTAATTCCCAGAAAATTTGCTTAAGAAAATTTAGTCCAGATTATTTGCTTCAGAAAATTTAGTCCCAGAAAATTTGGTTCAGATAATTAAGTCCAGACAATTTGCTTCAGAAAATTCAGTCCTAGACATTTTGCTTCAGAAAATTCAGTTCCAGAAAATTTGCTTCAGAAAATTCTGTCCCAGACAATTTGCTTCAGAAAATTCAGTCCCAGTCAATTTGCTTCTGAAAATTAAGCCCCAGACAATTTGCTTCAGAAAAGTCAGTCCCAGACAATTGCTTCAGAAATTTAAGCCCCAGACAATTTGCTTCAGAAAATTCATTCCCAGACAATTTGCTTCAGAAAATTCAGTCCCAGACAATTTGCTTCAGAAAATTAAGTCCCACACAATTTGCTTCAGAAAATTCAGTCCCAGATATTTGCTTCAGAAAATTTAGTCCCAGACAATTTGCTTCAGAGATTTCAATCCAAGACAATTTGGTCTCATAAATTCAATTTAATTAAAATTGGTCAGGAAAATTCGGTCCCAGAAAATTTGGTCCTGAAAATTCAGTCCAACATAATTTCTAAAGTCTAATTAACCAATTCTAACAAAATTTCTGAAAAAGATAACTGGCTGATGATTCTTTACAAATTGTGAAAGGTGACTATTTTTCACTTTCTCTTGTTATCAGAACCCTTTCCTGAAATTTGCAAATCAGGTTATACTCATTATCAAACATTTCCTTTTTAAGGAACCCCTATATGGATGCAAGATATATTACAAATGAGCAAAAACCAGTGCTAATTAGTTGAGGAAATTAATTATATTTATGATTTTCATTGGTTTAGTTTCGATAAAAGTTGTGGAATTCGTTTATATAATGAATAAAACAGTGATTTCAACAATAAATAGTTCTGTTGCTTGAGGGTACACTCGGGAACACTATTCTCTATTACTTCTCTTACTTTTGTTTTGTTAAAGTTTTTTATAGTTTATTCAGGAAATATTTATTTTTATGTTGCTACTGTTATTAATTTTTTTTCCTTTCCTCTCTGGGGTACTTTCCCCTGTTGGAACCTATTCTTTTTTTCTTATTTCCTTTCCTCACTGGGCTATTTTCCCTTTGGGAGCCTATTTTATTTTCCTTGTTTCCTTTCCTCAATGGGCTAATTCCTCGTTGTAGCCCCTCGGCTACAGCACCCTGCTTTTCCAAGTAGGGTTGTAGCTTAGCAATAATAATAATAATAATAATATAATAATAATAATAATAATAATAATAATAATAATAATAATAATAATAATAATAATATAATAATAAATAAACACCGAATGCGGAGAAAGCACGTCCTGAATTTTCAGAATTAAGAAAAGAGTTGCAAGAGGGAGTTCAATCAAATATTCAGGAGTTCATTTCCGAAGCCACAAGTAATATTAGCGAGAATGCAAAACATGAATTACTTCTGTTGCAAACTAGTGCTATAAATCTTTTGGTGCCTCCTCCATCCCTCTTCCTCAAACAGGATGTGAAGTACAGTTGGAGGTAGGAATTCATAGTCCACCTCCCTCTGAGCAAGTGCATCCAGCAACACCCTTACTGCCCCGCCCACCACCTCTGACA
>NC_090762.1:35770677-35778177 GCF_036898095.1 Palaemon carinicauda | reverse complement strand
TTACTGTGAATATCAATAGTTCTGTGTTCGTTAATATATCAACTTAATTCTTCTCTTAATTATTGAATATAATTAATTCTTTCCCGTTTCGTTCTTCCGTGATTATCAATCGTTATGACTATTTCTATTTATTTCCATCTTTTGAACCCTTTCTATTTTTTCAATATATTCGACATAATTACGATATAATTACATTAATAAATTATCACCTAATCTCCTCCCTTTCTGTTTGTATTCGCAATGTTAAATATTCTAACTTCTCTATTGAATTAATCTTCAATATTAATCATTATAAATTTCCTAACGTTTCGACGTAGTATAGAAATATAAAATATTATAATATAATATAAAACAATATAAAGAAAAATCTTCATCGCCTTGACTTACGACATATAAATTTTCAATGTTAATTTTCCACCTAACGATTGGATTGTCGATCTTACGCGGGGTGGCTTCAGACAAACCAAACTACCAGTCATCCGTATAATCTTTTTCTAGTGAGGTAAAGGTTGAACTACTGTGCATTAAATAACAGAAGTCTCATAAGTAGCACGTAAACCCCACAGCTTTCTGTTTTCTTGCCCCACAGCTTTCTGTTTCTTATTATATCTTTATACACTCAGCCGGCTTATTCTGTTTCATTATTTCCTTTCCCCACTGGGCTATTTTCCCTGTTGGAGCCCTTGGGCTTATAGCAACCTATTTTTTTTTGTTAACTCAGGTTGTAGTTTAGCTAATAATAATAATAATAATAATAATAATAATAATAATAATAATAATAATAATAATCGCACTAATGTTGATGGAATTGTACTTTGATGAAAAAAAAAAAAAATAAAAAAATAAACCTTAGACGATATTCTTAAATTTTCCCACCCATTTATTTCCAGCTTGGCCTAAATTTTCTACATTTTTATACAAAATATAATGAATAACTTCTATTGAATAAGTTTAATATACACTTTCCGGATGCCTTTAACTGTAATTAGTCCCAGCACAATATAACCTGCAACTACGAAAAATAACTTTCAAAACAACTAGAGTTTGTAAGCTCTACAAAACACAAACTTCATATACTCACAAACAATAGTTGCGGAAAGTCAAAGTCAAACAGCAATACCTGGAATAAAAAACAACAAAACATTAGTATATAAAAACAATTAATGAAAATGGAATTCATTAAAAAGGGAATTAACAAATATATCGATGGCAATGAGAACTAGACTACAGCTAGAACTAAAACTAGAACTAACTAGAATTCATAAAAGAATTTGTTAGCGAATACTTCAAAGAGTCAAATAGGGGTTGTGGTGGCCTATTGGTAACTTCCCTGACTGGTGATCGCCAGACTGGGGTTCGAGTCCCGCTCAAATTCGATAGTTCCATTGTTTGCTGCAACCTCACCATCCTTGTGAACAAAGCTTATAGGTCTATCTGCTGAATCGTCAGCAGCTATTGCCTGGCCCTCCTTGGTCCTGGCTTGGGTGGGAAAGGGGGGCTTGGGCGTTGATCATATGGATAGAGTATATGGTCAGTCTCTAGTGCACTGTCTTGCTTGATAGGGCAATGTCATTGTCCCTTCCCTCTGCCATTCATGAGCGGCTTTTAAACCTTTAAATAACAGCCAGGTATAGTTGGACACATGAAATCCTGCCACACCTCACTTTGAGATAGTGTGCCCTAATAATACTTTTAATAATTTCGATAATTATATTAATATTCATTATTATACATATACTGTATATATATATATATATATATATATATACATATATTAATTCTTATATACTGTATGTGTTTGCGTGTGTGTACTGTATGTGTGTAAATATTTGTGGACGCATTTTCAAAACGTCATCGAAAGTCCATGGAAGAATACATTAGATTTAGAAAGAGATGTTTTTTCTGTAATGTAAAAATGGTCCCGTATCCCACTTAAATGATGAAATCACTCATTACCATACACAAGAAGTAAATAAACACCAACATATCAGGGATCACTAATATGACCAAAAATATGGATTAAACAAACAAACAAAATGACATCCGTAATGCGAGGCGTAATAAATGCCACACATATGCGTAGCCATCCATTGGAATTTGAAATATGTATCGGACTCGAGTCGCCAATAAATCCCTTTTAAGTGTATCTGCGCGCAGGTGTTAATCGCCTAGGACTCTCCCGCTACGTTCCCAATTGCTCTCTTGTCCGAGAGAGAGAGAGAGAGAGAGAGAGAGAGAGAGACTTGATGCAAAAAATATAAATATAGAATCCTTGAACTATGTATGAGAGAGAGAGAGAGAGAGAGAGAGAGAGAGAGAGAGAGAGAATTAAGGCAAAAATGATAAATATAGTCATTTAAAACGTATGAGAGAGAGAGAGAGGAGAGAGAGAGAGAGAGAGAGCTAAGGCAACAAATATAAACGTAGAATCCTATAATATGAGAGAGAGAGAGAGAGAGAGAGAGAGAGAGAGAGAGAGAGTGTGTGTGTATTTGTTAAGGCAACAATATATAAAAATAGAATCGTTTAATAATCAAATGTCAAATAGTTTAAAGATCTCTGAAATGACCTTGCAATACTTTAGGCTAGAGGAAATGGCTTACATTTTCTGGGATCGTGGCTGTTTTACCGCTGGCCCACCATACCTTTCCATAGTCGCATCTGCAGGGGTGCCATTTTAGCTCGGAAACGTTTCCTACTAGCTGATTGATTAGAATTATTATGACAAACCAATCAGCTCGTAGGAAAATTTTCCGAGCTAAAAGGGCAGCCCTGCGAGTCGATGAAAATGCGCCTCATTATAGAAAATTACAGTAAGTATAGCTGTGACACATCTCAGTCAACTATCTAACCGGGACGTAGGTCAACTTAGGAAGGGTTACCTATTATTTCATCTCGTTCGAATTGAACTTCAAAAGTTGAAACGTGCAGCGATACTTTTTATGTCAAAAAGTCTAACTTGAGTCTCTCTTAATGGTTTCTATATGAGAGATCCATTTTAACGTTCTTACCGATCGCATAATATTTTATATTAGTTATTCTTTTCTTCTGATGTTGTTATTTTTTTTCCTTGCTTTCTTTCCTCACAGGGCTATTTTCCCTTTTGGAGGTTTGGGCTTATAGCATTCTGCTGTTGCTACTAGGGTTTGTAGCTTAGCAATTATCATTAATAATAATAATAATAATAATAATAATAATAGTAATAATAATAATAATTATAACAACAACAACAACAACAATAATAATAATAATAATAATAATAATAATAATAATAATAATAATAATAATAATACCGTTGCCATTCTCGAGAGGCAAATCGATACAATGCATACTTAAGAGTTAAAACTCAAAGTGTTTGCATCATGTACTGGCTAAAAGAATGTTTCATGATTTTTTAAGAGATTTCATTTAATTAAAAGTGCCTATTTCCTGGGACAATAACCATGTACATTGCCAAACCTAATAACAGTAATCAATACCTTTCCTTTCAATTTTTTTCCTCCAAAAAGAGAGTTAATTTTTTGTAGCCTTTTTTTTTATTACCCTGCATTTTAATACAATATATAAATCACATTTAAAGGCTTAAAGGTTTAAAGGCCGCTCATGAATGGCAGAGGCAAGAGACATTGACATTGCCCTATCAAGCAGGACAATGCCCTAGAGACTGACCATACTAGATTATGATCAGCGGCCAAGCCCCCTTTCCATGCGAGCTAGGACCAAGGAGGGGCCAGGCAATAGCTGCTGATGACTCAGCAGATAGACCTATAAGATCCCCCTATACCCTTCATCCTTAGCTCCTAAAGAGTGCAAGGTTGTAGTGACCAAAGGAACTGACGTGTTTAAGCGGGATTCGAACTCTATCTGACAATTATCAGGCGAGGATGCTACCACCAGGCCACCACGAGTCTATCATACATAATGTTATTTTACTGGTGATGGCTGATGAAAAATAGGGTATTAATGTGTATGTTTTACTCCCAACCCCCCAAAAAATGGTTTCTAGGTGCAAATAAAAATGAAACTCTTATTCATTATGCTTAAACTAACTGCTGTAGAATTTATAACAATAAACAAAGCGTAGGAAATTAAAAACAATAAATGATTGACTCTTACAGAGGGGAATATTGCTATGGAATACATGAGACTGTATTGTCCTTCAACAGAAAATAAAAGAATGAATTGAATGGAACCCTTTTTGTGCCGCTCTAAAACAAATAAAGCGTATTTGGAACTATTAGATTGCATGAAATGCTCAAAATCAGAGAGAGAGAGAGAGGAGAGGAGAGAGGAGAGAGAGAGAGAGAGAGGATTACGTAAGAAAAACCTAGATAAATTTGAAAAGGTTGAGGAGAGAGAGGAGAGAGAGAGAGAGAGAGAGAGAGAGAGAGAGAGAGAGACTAATTAAGAAAGTACTAATTGGCTTAACATGTTACTATTACGTAGAACAAGCCTACATTTTAATCACGAATTACGTGGAGATTTATGCAATAAAGATTCAAAAGTTTAAAGTTGCTCATGAATGGCAGAGGCAAGGGACAGTGACATTGCCCCTAAAAGACTGGACAATACCCTAAAGACTGACCGTATAACAATGATCAGAGCCCAAGCCCATCTCCACCCAAGCCATGACCCAGAAGGGTAAGGCAATGGCTGCTAAAGACACAGCAGATCCACCTATAGTCTCCCCCAAAACCAAAGATAGTAAGAGAGCAATTAACCTAAGTAATTGGATATCGTAGAATTCCAGCAATTACGGAATCAATAAATTGGGAATAAAATTTAATCGTATAATGAAAATTATAAGTTTAGGCAGGAAAAGTGGAGATTACGCATCATAAAATGATAGGAAAACTTATTAAGATAAAAAGGAATCATAAAGAAGCGAAATTGCATGAATAAAATCAGGATAGTTTTTCAAAAAATAAAAAACGGAAACCAAGCTCCGTAAAATTATAGGAAAAATTATATTGATGAAAAGAAAAAAAAAAAGAAGAATTGAATGAATAAAACCAGAAAAATTATTCAAAATATATAAAAAAAGGAGACCACGCTTAGTAAAATTATAGGAAAAATCATTATGATAAAAAGGAATCATAGAAAAAAAAAAAAAGTCACACGAATAAAACCAGGGAAAAAATCTCATTACGCATAAAAATTGAAAATCAACCGAAATATGAAAGCTATCAAGACAAAAATGTCCAAAACACGACCTTTTTTTTTTTTTTTTTTTTTTTTTGAGACGTCAGACTAGGCTTTAATAAGCGACGCACAAACACACATACATACATACAAATACAGGACGCCGGGCGGTATTGGTTTTAAAAGTAACAGTTATTGACAAATAAACATTTTTTCCCCCAGACTTTCAAGAGCTCTTTCATTTTATTAAAAACACAGAAGGGGAGATTCTAAACGTCATCAGGAGCAGAGTTCTATAACGGCATTTGTGTATGAGAGAGAGAGAGAGAGAGAGAGAGAGAGAGAGAGAGAGAGAGAGATTTACGAACAACCAGTTAGGCAGTTAGGAAATGATCGGTTTATATAATTGCAAACGATAAAATATAATAATTATCAATATTATTGAAAATAATAATAATAATAATAATAAGAAGAAGAAGAAGAAGAAGAAGAAGAGAGGAAGAAGAAGAAGAAGAGAAGAAGAAGAGAAGAAGAAGAAGAAGAAGAAGAAGAAGAAGAAGCAGAAGAAGAAAAATAATAATAATAATAATAATAATAATAAAGCACCTTATTAATAATAATAATAATAATAATAATAATAATAATAATAATAATAATAATAATAATAATAATAATAATAATAATACTGATATATTTCATACAAAATAACTTCAAAATACAACTACAGTCTGACACTAATTCAACCAACATAGAAAAAAATTTCCATCTACATTCAATTTTTGCACCTTAGCTAATATCTTTCAAAGTTCTCGACACAAGTTTTAAGATATTCATGAATTAGCCAGAATCAAATTCCCAAAACGAGGTCCTTTATTGCTAATAGGCGTGATTTGGCCACTAGTTCATCCGTTGAGATTCGAATCAAGATAATACGGTGTCATTATAAAAGACTTTTTTTTTCTCTCTCTAAAGACTGCTCGCCATTGCTAGTGTCCTATACCATCTCATACAGTAAAGGTTTAAAGGCCGCTCATGAATAGCAGGAGCAAGGGACAGATATTGAAGGCACTGAGCACACATTAGCTTCACCGGGTCGTGTTCCCTTGAAATTCGAATCAAGATAATACGGTGTCATAATAACACTTTTTTTTCTCTAAAGAGCGCTCGCCATTACTAATGTCCCATATCATATCATACAGCAAAGGTTTATAATCCACTCATGAATGGCAGAAGTAAGGGACAGATATTGAAGGCACTGAGCATACATTAGTTCACCGGGTCCTGTTCCTAGTTTGGCTTAATACTGACACGCGTTTCGTGAGCTGGGGTGACTCGTGTCGTTTTTTAAAGTTCTTTCCGAAGATTATATTTACAAAATAAAGGATAAGCATAAAATATATCTGATCATTTACATAAAAACTTAAATATCTAAACAACGCATGTTGGTAGAAATAAGATACAAGGACTAAAATCAGAAGCTACAATTATAGACACCAACATAATAGATAGATGACATACGGGATGACAACGCAAGAGCCCGTGTCTACATCAGATGGGCCAATCTATAAATAATCAAACAATATAAGTTAATATTTCTTTGAAAAGAGGCAAAGTCTTAAATAAAAAGTCTTGCTCAAAGAACATTTCAGTACCACAAAGGAAACATTGTTTCTTAATATTCATGGGTTTGAAGCTTCGCCCAAATCAAGATCCAATTATGTTGATTACAAGACGAATTGTCGTAGTCAGTCACTTTGTAAAAAAAAAAAAAAAAACAGCATAGAAAGAGAAAATTAATTTTCATGTATTTGCATTTGGGAGGGCCAGGCAATGGCTGCTGATGACACAGCAAGTAGGTCTATAGGCACTCATAAATAACCCATTCTTAGCTCACAAGAAACAAGAAACTATCGACCTTGAGCAGGGCTCGAACCCCAGTCCGGCAATACACCAGGCAAGGACTTTACCAATAAGCTGCAACAACAGTTCTGTATATATGGAAAATTGTACGAGCTTATGAACCTGTACTGGGGCTGGGGAGGCCAGTAATGGTCAAGTTGCAGTAGGGGGACATCACTTCAGTTTTAAGAAAAATAAATGAATCGAGAACTATAGACAAGGAAAGGCTAAAAAGCGGGTTTAGGTAAGAACTACATGAGAGAGTGAGGGAAAAAATAGTTAAGAATATACCTTTAGCCTTTCAAAAAAAAAAAGAAAAAAAGAAAAAAACCTCGAGAATTAATATCGAAAGGCTAAAACAACTAACTAAACCAATTTCTAGTTCTTTTCATTTACCCGATATCTGTTTCTCACATAGAGTACATACAGAGAGAGAGAGAGAGAGAGAGAGAGAGAGAG
>NC_090762.1:35753177-35765677 GCF_036898095.1 Palaemon carinicauda | reverse complement strand
AACGTACGCTGTTTTTCGTAGCATTATTAAGCCATACGTACGCTGTTTTTCGTACCACTATTGCCACACATACGCTGTTTTTCGTACCACTATCAAGCCACACATACGCTGTTTTTCGTACCATTATTAAGCCACACGTACGCTGTTTTTCGTACCACTATAAAGCCACATGTACGCTGTTTTTCGTACCGTTATTAAGCCACACGTGCGCTTTTTTTTTTTTTTGTACGATTATTGAGCCACACGTGCGGATTTTTCGTACCATTATTAAGCCAATAAAAAACACTCTATTTCTACCGATATCCCCTACGTGTAAGGAACGGATCTAGTTTATTCAAATATAAGATCAAAATCGATCAGAACTACAGATAAAATTTGTCAAAAAAAGAAAAAAATAATCGTTTCGAAGATATAATAACAAAAAGATAACATTATAATTTCTAACTATTTTTCCTACTTGTAAAAAAAAACGACTGCAGTTTAATAGAATACAAAACTCAAATCCACAAGAACTACAGATAAAATTTTCTTTAAAAAAAATAAAAAATAGTTTTAAAGATATAATCCAAAAAAGATAACATTATAATTTCTAACGATTTTTCCTACTTGTAAAAAAACGACTACAGTTTAATAGAATACAAAACTCAAATCCACTAGAACTACAGATAAGATTTTCGTAAAAAAAAAAAAAAAAAATCGTTTTAAAGATATAATCCAAAAAAAGATAAAATTATAATTTCTAACAATTTTACCTACTTGTACAAAAAACGACTACAGTTTAATAGAATACAAAACTCAAATCCACTAGAACTACAGATAAAATTTTCGTCAAAAAAAAAAAAAAAAAAAAAAAAAAAAGTTTCGAAGATATAATAAAAAAAAAAGATAACATTATAATTTCTAACAATATTTCCTACCTGTAAAAAAAGACTAGTTTAATAAAGTATAAAACCCAAATCGACCCTAATTACAGATAAAATGTCGGTAAAAATATAATCGAAGATATAATTCCTAAAAAAAAAAAGACATTTTAAAGATATAATTCGCCCCCCAAAAAAGAGAAGGTTGAAAATTCTGGCGGGGACGAGGCGGGACCCTAATATCAATTTAATTTTCGGCTCCATTTAGAGGCCTGGCGAAGCGTCAACACAAATTATAAACTCTAATTCCACCGAAGATTTTTATCCTGGACTTCTCGTTATCTGGGAATATCTTGATTAGCTTTCTATGTATGACCATGACTGTCTTCCCATGTATTTTCATTGGCTTTCTGTGTATGGCCATGCCTGTCTTTTCATGTATTTTGATTGGCTTTCTATGTATGACCATGACTGTCTTCCCATGTATTTTTATTGGCTTTCTGTGTATGGCCATGCCTGTCTTTTCTTGTATTTTGATTGGCTTTCTATGTATGACCATGACTGTCTTTCCATGTATCTTTATTGGCTTTCTGTGTATGGCCATGTCTGTCTTTCCTTGTATTTTGATTGGCTTTCTATGTATGACCATGACTCTCTTTCCATGTATTCTTATTGGCTTTCTGTGTATGGCCATGCCTGTCTTTTCTTGTATTTTGATTGGCTTTCTATGTATGACCATGACTGTCTTTCCTTGTATTTTGATTGGCTTTCTATGTATGACCATGACTGTCTTTCCATGTATCTTTATCGGCTTTCTGTGTATGGCTATGCCTGTCTTTATTTGTATTTGATTGGTTTGTATGTATGACCATGACTGTCTTCCCATGTATTTTCATTGGCTTTCTGTGTATGGCCATGCCTGTTTTTCTATGTATTTTGATTGGCTTTCTGTGTATGGCCACGTCTGCCTTCCCATGTATTTTCATTGGCTTTCTGTGTATGGCCATGCCTGTCTTTTCTTGTATTTTGATTGGCTTTTTATGTATGACCATGACTGTCTTTCCTTGTATTTTTATTGGCTTTCTGTGTATGGCCATGCCTGTTTTTCTATGTATTTTGATTGGCTTTCTGTGTATGGCCACGTCTGTCTTTCCATGTATTTTTATTGGCTTTCTGTGTATGGCCATGCCTGTCTTTTCTTGTATTTTGATTGGCTTTCTATGTATGACCATGACTGTCTTTCCTTGTATTTTGATTGGCTTTCTATGTATGACTGTGACTGTCTTTCCATGTATCTTTATTGGCTTTCTGTGTATGGCCATGCCTGTCTTTTCTTGTATTTTGATTGGCTTTCTATGTATGACCATGACTGTCTTCCCATGCATTTTTATTGGCCTTCTGTATATGGCCATGTCTGTCTTTCCTTGTACTTTGATTGGCTTTCTATGTATAACCATGGCTGTCATTCCTTGTATCTTTATTGGCTTTCTGTGTATGGCCATACCTGTCTTTTCTTGTATTTTGATTGGTTTCTACGTATGACCATGACTGTTTTTTTCTTGTATTTTGATTGGCTTTCTATGTATAACCATGGCTGTCTTTCCTTGTATTTTGATTGGCTTTCTATGTATGACCATGACTCTCTTTTCATGTATTTCTATTGGCTTTCTGTGTATGGCCATGCCTGTCTTTTCTTGTATTTTGATTGGCTTTCTATGTATGACCATGACTGTCTTTCGTTGTATTTTGATTGGCTTTCTATGTATGACCGTGACTGTCTTTCCATGTATCTTTATTGGCTTTCTGTGTATGGTCATGCCTGTCTTTCCTTGTATTTTGATTGGTTTCTATGTATGACCATGACTGTCTTTTCTTATATTTTGATTAGCTTTCTATGTATAACCATGGCTGTCATTCCTTGTATTTTGATTGGCTTTCTATGTATGACCGTGACTGTCTTTCCATGTATCTTTATTGGCTTTCTGTGTATGGCCATGCCTGTCTTTCCTTGTATTTTGATTGGCTTTCTATGTATAACCATGGCTGTCTTTCCTTGTATTTTGATTGGCTTTCTATGTATGACCATGACTCTCTTTCCATGTATTTTTATTGGCTTTCTATGTATGACCATGACTGTTTTTTCTTGTATTTTGATTGGCTTTCTATGTATAACCATGGCTGTCTTTCCTTGTATTTTGATTGGCTTTCTATGTATGACCATGACTCTCTTTTCATGTATTTCTATTGGCTTTCTGTGTATGGCCATGCCTGTCTTTTCTTGTATTTTGATTGGCTTTCTATGTATGACCATGACTGTCTTTCGTTGTATTTTGATTGGCTTTCTATGTATGACCGTGACTGTCTTTCCATGTATCTTTATTGGCTTTCTGTGTATGGTCATGCCTGTCTTTCCTTGTATTTTGATTGGTTTCTATGTATGACCATGACTGTCTTTTCTTATATTTTGATTAGCTTTCTATGTATAACCATGGCTGTCATTCCTTGTATTTTGATTGGCTTTCTATGTATGACCATGACTGTCTTTCTATGTATCTTTATTGGCTTTCTATGTATGACCATGACTGTCTTTCCTTGTATTTTGATTGGCTTTCTATGTATGTCCATTGCTGTCTTTCCTTATATTTCAAACCGATTAATTTTTCCTGTACATATCTACTTCCCTACGACATCTTGGCTGTACAGCACATTTGATAGTACAGTGCAAAATGCAACTCAACAAGTTTGGAGGTCCGAGCAACCTGGTTGATTAGTATGTCAGTCACTGGAATATATCTGGCGGTACACGTTACCTTAAATGGTACAGTGCCTTAGGTATTCTTATCAGTACATTGCATTATTGGGTTTAAAGGTCGTTCCTGAGTGACAGAGCCAAGGAACAGGTTTATTCGTCTGCAATAAATTATTCTGAAGACCGAATATATTAACATATGATTATTATCAGAGACCCTTCACCATCCAAGCGTCATGGCCACTCGTGTCTACAGCGTTAACAACAATCATAGCACATCCCTTTAAAGTGATTGTAATGGAATGTGTTGTGACCGCTGCTAACGTGGGAGACAACGTGATTGGCCATGACGTCATCAGTGGGTGGAGCTTATTTCGCCCGGAATCTTTGTGGCGACTATAGGGAGCTCCATGAACTTCTGAACTTCTGGTGTTTCCATATTGGACCTATGTATTGAATGGTCGAATCAGACTGAGATTTCAATTTGGAGAATCAGCTGTAATGCCATGCGACTTTTATATAGAGTATTTTCTTTTTGTGTATACGATTTACATGGGGTAGGCCTACATACCTTATACATAAAAGGTTTGGCCCTTCCATATAATGTACGCAAGTTTCACACAATGAATGCGGCTTTCTTACAATGTGCGCAACATTCAAATCGTGTCAACGACTTTCATACACTGCTCATTAAGGTTGATTGAACGGAAAAGCATAAAATAAATGAATAATGTTATTTCTATATGTATTTTGTGAAAGACTGACCATTATCCTTACCTAAAATATTCGGGGCTGTTTTTTTTTTTTTTGTCATCTTAATCAGTGAAGACACTAAAAACAAATAAAAGAACGGTAAGATTTCTTGAACAATGTTAGAGAATTAACATTTGTAGTTAATAACAACTTGTGTAAATAAATAGCGGAAGTTTTAAGAACCTTGGAGTTAACTCAAAAAATAAGTCGAACTGTACTGTATATGAATTATACATTAAGAATACGTTATAAGAAATGGACAAACAAACTACTTAAAAGACGTAAGATTATATAAATTAGAAAATAGACTCCCCTACGTAATAGAGCAAGTGTCTGATTATATATATATATATATATATATATATATATATATATATATATATATATATATATATATATATATATATATATACGTCGGGTCACACCCACTTCTCCCCATTCCTCGGGTAGGAGGAGGGAAGTAGTCATACCCTGGTCAGAAGTGTAAGCATATCTAAGTTATCAGAATATTTAGCCATAATTTTTAACGGATCGCATCCAATAACTTAGAAATGAAAAAAAAAAACCTGTATGGTAAAACTACGATAGAACTATTCACCCTAAATCTATATTTGTCACCGGATGCGGCTGTTATCCATATTCGTGATAATGAGGGCAATAATGTGAGTGGTGGTCATTAGGGACTCACGCGTGGGCCAATCAAGGTGCGAGCCAGTCATTCCAATTAAAATGATTCAGGGGGAACTTCCCCCCCACACACACACCTGATGGGTGGCTAGTGTTGATTGGCAAATCATGGAGATTATCTTCCCTTTGCTTTTCAAATTACGGAGGATTTTCTACGAGACGAAGAACGAAAATATTGCGAGGACTTTAATGATTGCCAAAAGCACTTCTGTGAAGTGATCTAATGGATGTAACTTCTGCTGTGAAATAAGTTGATGTAACCTCTACTATGAAATGTGATGATGTAACTTCTACTATAAAATAAAATTATGTAACCTCTACTATGAAATAAGTTGATGTAACCTCTACTATGAAATGTGATGTTGCCTCTACTATAAAATAAGATGATGTAACTTCTGCTTTCAAATAAGTTGATGTAAAATCTACTATGAAATAATTGATGTAACCTCTACTATGAGATGTGATGTTGCCTCTACTATAAAATAAGATGATGTAACCTCTGCTTTGAAATAAGTTGATGTAACCTCTACTATGAAAATTGATGTAACCTCTACTATGAAATGTGATGTAACCTCTTCTATAAAATAAGATGATGTAACCTCTACTATGAAATAAGTTGATGTAACCTCTACTATGAAATTTGATGATGTAACCTCTGGCATGAAATGTGATCATGCAATTTGTGGTAGGAAATGTGATGATGTAACTTCTACTATAAAATAAGATGATGTAACCTCTGCTATGAAATAAGATGATGTAACCTCTATTATGAAATGTGATGATGTAACCTCTGGCATGAAATGTGATCATGTAACCTGTGGTAGGAAATGTGATGATGTAATTTCAGCTGTGATATAAGAATGCCAAAACGTCTGCTGTGGAATAAAATATTTCTTTACCTGGAACAAGAAGAAACACCTTCAAAATAAAAGGTTAATTTCTTTAATAAGTAAATGAACACAACCAGTTCGAAAGATAAATAAAAAAGATATTCTTAGTATGATAATCAATGGAAGTTTTCGATCATTAAATGTACCACTGCGTAGAAAATAAACCTTAACACCCCATTCCAACACATTACCCATCAATGAAACATAAATGTTCATATACCAATTAACATTTTTTTCTCGGTTACCGGTGAATTTATCATAAAGGTGATTATAATTATAATCATTATCATTATTATTATTATTATTATGATTATGATTATGATTATGATTATTATTATTAGTAGTAGTAGTAGTAGTAGTAGTAGTAGTAGTAGTATTACTTACTAAAATACAACCCTAGTTGGAAAAGCAAGAAGCTATAAGCCAAAGGGCTCCAACAGGGAAAAAGCCCAGTGAGGAAAGGAATAAGGAAATAAACTACAAGAGAAGTTTAAAGACAATAATTACATTAAAATAAACCATTTCTATATAAACTATAAAAACTTCAAAATAATAAGGGGTTATAAATTTCAAAATAAGAAGAGGAAGAGAAACAAGATAGAATAGTGTGCCCAAGTGTACCCTCAAGCAAGAGCAAGAGATCTCAAACCCAAAAGTGAAACCTGCTTATACATAAAGTAAATTTGAGATCAAATAGCCCATGCGGGAAGCTAATGTCTCCATTCAACGCAGGATCTTATCATCTCAAGAAAACAATAAAACCAAAGATTGAAAGGAATAAAAGATACGATATATAAAAAAAGAATTAGAAGAACATGACGAAGCTAAGCAGACAGGACTTTCACTGCCCTTTTCTTTGCAGACCTGGAATTGACGGATCGAAATCAGCAAATCAAAAAGCGATTTGGAAATATACTTCCATGCAATTGGCTGGCGTCCTTCGCCGGTTGTGCCCGTGTGTGTGGGGGGGGGGGGGGGGGGGAGGGGAGAGGGGGGAGGAGGGGGGGGGTTGTCAGGGTTGTAGCCTCGTGTATTATGGGGACTTGGGTGTCAGGGAAGGGGAGGTTGTCCTCTGACCTAGCTGGCAATCCTGACGAGAGAGAGAGAGAGAGAGAGAGAGAGAGAGAGAGAGAGAGAGAGAGAGAGAGAGAGAGAGAGAGAGAGAGAGCGCCCGAGTGACAGATTTCATTTGCCGTTGAGCCGAGGTTGACGCCCGACCGACTGATTAGACTACAAATATTTCATAATTTATTGCGCGATGGAAGAAGGTCCTCGAGGCAGGCAATCGACTGGAGGTTTATTCCTGATTTCGAGATGATTTGATGGGGGTACAAGAGAGAGAGAGAGAGAGAGAGAGAGAGAGAGAGAGAGAGAGAGAGAGAGAGAGAGAGAGTGTGTGTGTGTGTGTGGGAAGTCTTTCTATGTGTGACAGATAGTATCTATGTGTTTGTGAAACAAGAGCGAGAGAGTGAATTTAAGTAACCACCGACGTTGGCTGAAACATAAAAGCGCGAACGAAATCAGTTAGCTCGCACACTTACATAAATAAACACAAATAAATAAATAATAAACTATAATTGTAAGCTCCCAAAAGCATTTCATAACCTAAAGAAGACTTCAGTAATTCTGTGTGAAAGTAAAAATAAAATCCCACAGTAAACACAGACAGGGAAATCTTAAACTTTGTTCTATTGAAAAGGCTACAAAGGCATGCCGTGAAGTTTAAACTATTTGCAGATGACACAATTTTACTCCTCCATAAATGATATACATGACACTACTGAAACTCTAAACCGAATCCTTGATAATGTTAGAGAATGGATGACATTTAAACAATTAAAATTAAATGAGAACAAAACTGAATTTACGGTGGTGGGCAAGAGAAACAGCGTGAGAAACTTAGGCGATATTCAAATGAACAAATAATGACTCGGTGCCGATATCTAGTAAATTTCGAGATCTAGGTGTATTTCTTGACTGTAACCTGTCTATAAATTCCCAAATAAATAATGTAATAAAAACTGCTGGTTATCATCTAAGAAATATTGCGTTTATAAAAAAGTACCTGGACGAAAATTCTGTAAAGAAACTTGTGATAAACTGTGTTATTATGTATATTAAGTATAAAACAATAAAAAGAGGAGCAAGACTGATAAAAGGTGTCCCACATAGAGAAAGGATAACCCCTATACTAATCGATTTACACTGGCTGCCGATTAAAGCGAGAATTGATTCTAAAATATGTACAATAACCCACCAAGTTATCAAACCGGGCGTCCAAAACATTGCGCAACCAACAAATCGTTTCGACACGAGAATAGTTACAGATGGCTTCAAACTGTTGGAACCTAGATATATGTCTACTTTAGGCTCCAGAGCCTTTAAATACGCGGCCCCGAGACTATAAAAAAAGCTCCCACGAGACATTCGAATGATTGAAGACATTAAGGCTTTCAAGGGGAAACTGAAGACTTTCTTATTTCATGAGCCTTTTCACAGTGACGATTTAACAGTAAATGAACAAGTCGCGATATGAAACGTTAAATACTCTGAACGAACAAGGTAAAACGACAGTGGAGGTCCTGTAGAGAGTGGGGTTCCCCTGCTGTATGGGACCGGAAAAGTAGCCATCAAAGTAAAGTAAGTAAGTAACATATTCTTGGTATATAGACCACAGTTAAAAATAGCATTTAAATAAAGAGTGAAAATGAAATATGATATATACATATATAGATATATACATATATATATATATATATATATATATATATATATATATATATATATATATATATATGTACAGATAATTGTGACCATGCTTAACGAATTAAAAGTTGCCTGGATAATTCAAACGACAATTTCTTCAACAAGAGTAATTCGCTAAGTAAATCCACCAAACAATATGAAATTGCATTAACAAAGGCGCCAAACGCAAAAACTGCTCAGACAAGCATCTATGAATGCTCGATGAAAGACAAAGCCAATCTACGCAATGAAAGTTACATCTGCTCAACGTTTGATGGAAAGAACGGAATCGATGGAAGAAATCCAATCAGAGTTCAAAAACGGGTCTCCGAATTAATTCTCGGATTGCTAAAAAAAAAAAAAAAAAAAAAAAAAAAAAAAAAAAAAAAAAAAAAAAAAAGCACGAATCTGCACGATGGAAAACAAAAGCCAAGGCAAAACATGTTTTCCGTTTACTGGAAGACAGTTGTGAATCATATAAAAGCCGAAGTTATTTCGTATAGATTTTAGTTGAAAATATACTCTTCTATAAATGAAAACATAGATGTATGTGGAACATATATAACTTTTTGATTGTGGGGATACCTTAAAGAGGTGAAAGGGTTTGTTTATCACTATGATCAGCAAATCTATACTAGTCTGGTATACCCATACTAGGTTGGTTCGATGTGATCGATCAAATAAAAACCTCCCACCATCACCAATCCGCTTTGGCGGGCGTGGTGATGAAAACTGGCCATATCCTATTATTATTATTATTATTATTATTATTATTATTATTATTATTATTATTATTATTATTACAAGCCAAGCTACAACCATAATTGGAAAAGCAAGATGCTATAAGCCCAAGTGAGGAAAGGAAATAAGGAAATAAATGAATGATGAGAATAAATTAACAATAAAATCATTCTAAAAATAGTAACAACGTCAAAACAGATATGTCCTATATAAACTATTAACAACGTCAAAAACAAATATGTCATATATAAATTAAAAAAAAGACTACTTAGACATGAATAAGGACATGTCAGAGACCTTTGTCCTGTAGTGGACTAGAAACGGCTAAATTTGTTGTTGTCGTTCCATATATACCGGATAGATTTACATTTACAATGGTTGAAATAAAATGAATAAATATTTCAAAATTTATACATTTTACCAAAAACCAATTGAAACAAAAAAACGCTCATTACACCGAAGTTAGCAAAAATATGCACCTATCAAATTTTATACTCGTATCTAAATATTTGTAAGCGAGTTAAAGTACATATAAAAATCATGCAATAGATAAAATCAGGTAACTCCACATAACAGGTAGATCCAACAAGTAAACGGAGAGAAAAACATCTAAATCCAACCAATCAACGAAAAGCGAAACAGGTAGATCCAACCAATCAACGGAAAGCAAAACAAGTAGATCCAAGCAATCAATGGAAAGCAAAAAAAGGTAGATCCAACCAATCATCGAAAAGCTAAACAGGTAGATCCAACCAATTAACGAAAAGAAAAACAAGTAGATCCAACCAATTAACCACATTAAAAACAGGTAGATCCAACCAATCAACAGAAAGCATAACAGGTAGATTCAACCAATCAACGGAGAGTAAAACAGGTAGATCCAACCAATTAACCAGATAAAAACAGGTAGATCCAAACAATTAACGGAAAGCATAACAGGTAGATCCAACCAATCAACGGAGAGTAAACCATGTAGATCCAACCAATCGAGGGAAAGCAAAAAAGGTAGATCCAACCAATCAATGGAAAGTAAAACAGGTAAATCCAACCAATCAAGGGAAAGCAAAACAGGTAGATCCAACCAATCAATGGAAAGTAAAACATGTAGATCCAACCAATCAAGGGAAAGCAAAACAGGTAGATCCAACCAATCAATGAAAAGCAAAACAGGTAAATCCAACCAATCACCGGAAAGTAAAACAAGTAGATTCAACCTATAAACGGAAAGCAAAACAGGTAGATGCAACCAATCAACGAAAAGCAAAACAGGTAAATCCAACCAATCAATGAAAAGCAAAACAGGTAGATCCAACCAATCAATGAAAAGCAAAACAGGTAGATCCAACCAATCAATGAAAAGCAAAACAGGTAAATCCAACCAATCAACTGAAAGTAAAACAGGTAAATCCAACCAATCACCGGAAAGTAAAACAAGTAGATTCAACCTATAAACGGAAAGCAAAACAGGTAGATCCAACCAATCAACTAAAGCAAAACAGGTAAATCCAACCAATCAATGAAAAGCAAAACAGGTAGATCCAACCAATCAATGAAAAGCAAAACAGGTAAATCCAACCAATCAACAAAAAGCAAAACAGGTAAATCCAACCAATCACCGGAAAGTAAAACAAGTAGATTCAACCTATAAACGGAAAGCAAAACAGGTAGATCCAACCAATCAATGAAAAGCAAAACAAGTAAATCCAACCAATCAACAAAAAGCAAAACAGGTAAATCCAACCAATCACCGGAAAGTAAAACAAGTAGATTCAACCTATAAACGGAAAGCAAAACAGGTAGATCCAACCAATCAACTAGAGCAAAACAGGTAAATCCAACCAATCAATGAAAAGCAAAACAGGTAGATCCAACCAATCAATGAAAAGCAAAACAGGTAAATCCAACCAATCAACTGAAAGTAAAACAGGTAAATCCAACCAATCGCCGGAAAGTAAAACAAGTAGATTCAACCTACAAACGGAAAGCAAAACAGGTAGATCCAACCAATCAACGAAAAGCAAAATAGGTAAATCCAACCAATCAACGAAAAACAAAACAGGTAAATCCAACCAATCAACTGAAAGTCAAACGGGTAAATCCAACCAATCACCGGAAAGCAAAACAGGTAGATTCAACCAATAAACGGAAAGCAAAACAAGTAGATCCAACCAATCAATGGATAGGAAAACAGGTAGATCCAACCAATCAATGGAGAGCGAAACAGGTAGATCAAATCAATCAACAGTAAGCAAAATAGGTAGCTCCAACCAATCAACGGAAAGCAAAGAAGGCAGAGACTAACAAATCACAAGAAGCCAAAAAAGGCGAATTAAGAAGGGACAAACAATGCCATCTCATTGGCCCTAACAAGACGACTCGTGGGTTAGAAACAATAATGTCCCAATAACAAAGAAACAAATTCCATTTGTGGCTATGATAATTAACAAAATGCGTGAATGGCAATTAACCTAAATGCCTCAACGATAATGAACATAACGCAGCAATGAGGAAAAACAAAACGTCTCAGAAACAGCAAACACTAAACCATAAGGAGCATTAAACATCAATACCAAAAAGTACATAGAACACAAACGCACCAATAACAAGTAAAGGCCTCAGATATGAATGACAGCTAACAAACGTGTCCCAGAGACAACAAACACCAACGCATCACACCCAACAAACAACAACAACGACTCAATGACGAGACAGAGAGAGAGAGAGAGAGAGAGAGAGAGAGAGAGAGAGAGAGAGAGAGAGAGAGAGAGAGAGAGAGAGAGAGTACAAAAGGCGAACAGAATGAAGCTTGAGATCACGTTCCAATAGAAGGGAAAGATGGGCTGGAATTTATGGGAGGATTTAAGTCTATCAGAACGAGGGGAGACGAAAGCAACCCCGGATCACTTTGCCCATTCTTCATTTGTTTACATCTCGGCACATGACAACTCTCTCTATTTCCTCAGAGTAGATGTTGGTGTTTATTTGTTGACACGCACGAACCAAATATCCACAAGTCGTTTATTTAAAGGTTTAAATTATTATTATCATTATTATTATTATTATTATTATTATTGT
>NC_090762.1:35742315-35750177 GCF_036898095.1 Palaemon carinicauda | reverse complement strand
CGCTGGGCCATTGTGGATTGGTGATGGTGGAAGGTTTTCGTCTGATAGTTCACAGCAAACAAACCTAGTATGTGTGGCCATGACTAGTACAAATTTGGTGATCATGGCGATACGCCAACCCTTTCACCACGTTAAGGTAGTCCCACTCGGAAAGGGTTATACATACATTTACATATATATATATATATATATATATATACATATATATATACATATATATATATATATATATATTTATATATATATACATATATATATATATATATATATATATTTATATATATACATATATATATATATATATATATATAAATTCTGATGAACACCTATTTTGTTTTAAGAGTCAATTCTCAAAAATGAATATTGAAAATTTTCTTCTTTGACTTATGGCATTTTCAGTTACATCTTTTCAAATTCGTAAGTGGAGACATAATGAAATATAATGACGATCAAAGTCAGTACCAATTACTCACTAATTTAGCTCTTACTTCAATTAATTACATTTACTTATGTCTGGTTTACACCTCATAGCGACAGGAAATATTCCTTAATGCTTAGTTGCTTGTCAATGGGTAAATGCCTAGAATTTTTTAGTGTCTGTGGATTCTGTGTGAATGCTTAGGTTTTGCGAGAAACTTGTATCTATTTATAAGTTTTTAATATCTATCTTTTAATGCATAAAATCCTTAAGGTCTTAGTATCTGTTGGCGATTAATATCATCTGTGTATAATTATCATTACTTGCTAAACTACAACACTAATTGCAAAAGCAGGATGATATAAACCCAAGGGCTCCAACATTGGAAATAGCCCAGTGAGGAAAGGAAATAAGGAAAGAAGTAGAATAGCGTGCCTGAGTGAACCCTCAAGAAAGAGAACTCTAACCCAAGACAGTGGAAGACCAAGTTACAGAGGCTATGGCACTGCCCAATACTAGAGAACAATGGTTTGATTTTGGAGTGTCCTTCTCCTAGAATGTCCGATGGGTCATTCTCAGTTACACACTAACAAAGTGTTTAAAAACTCAGCAATTCTCTTGTCGTATTTGCAAGTGATAATTCGCACCTATCTTCGATATATAACCTAATATTCTAGGATACGACATCACTTAGAACTGTAGCTGTTTAGTATCTATGAATGACGTAACCTTCACATATTCATTGCTTACAAATACTCAGTAAAGGCAAATACTCAATAATAATTATCTATCTATGTATATTGAGAGAGAGAGAGAGAGAGAGAGAGAGAGAGAGAGAGAGAGAGAGAGAACCACCACTGATCAGAGCATTATATAAAAACACTTTCTCAGTGTAAAGTACAAAAAAGAAAAAAAAAAACTTAATCAAATCAGAAAACGTAATCACCAAATTTGGAGAGATGCATAGCATACTGGTGGTGGTTCAGCTAAGGGAGGGAGGTGGGGGGAGTGGTGCTTGGCTATCACTCTTTCGACTGATTAAAAACCGGAATAAATCTGAGACTTCCTTTACCTTCGGCCGTTTCATCTGGGGCAACGCCCAACGCGAGATATAATATGGCGAAGATCCTTCCCCAATGACCGAAACTAATGACAAAATGGAAGCATGAATGAGGAACTGAGGCAAAAAAAGACCTTTCACATTCTTTTTCCGGGGAGGGGGGGATACTCTTCATTACATTTAATGGGAAATCGGGGAGGTATAATGTCAAGACAATCAATTTCTTCAACTAAAGGCCAGTTCTAATTTTAGTTTTAGAATGGACTTTGGTGTAAGGAGTCTGTACAACTACAATAGGGTTTATTACTTTATTTTCAATTCTTTTAATCAAACCTGAAGATAAATAAACCTATCGAAAGTCAACAACCAACTTGAGAGTCCACGACCAGTTGGAGAGTCTACAACATATTACAGAGTCAAAATCAGACCAGTGTGTCAAAAATCTAATGGAAAGCCTATAACCTAGAAGAGAGTGGATAACTAATTGGAAAGCCCCCAACAGGAGTCGCCAAACAATTTGAGAGTCGACAACATATTGAGGAGTTGAAAAACAACTGAAGAGTCCACAACCCATTCGGGAGTCAACAAACAACTTGAGACCACAACCTACTGCGGTCGACAAAATATTGAGTCGAAAAACAAATGAACAGTCCACAACCCATTCGTGAGTCAACAAACAATTTGAGACCTCAACCCACTGGCAATCAACAACATATTGAGGAGTCAAAAAAAACCCCAAAGAGTTCACAATCCATTTGGGAGTCAACAAACAGAGACCACATCCCCTTGGCTATCACAAACATATTGAAGAGTAAACAAAAAAGACACTGAAGAGTTCACAACCCATTCGGGAGTCAAAAAACAATTTGAGACCTCAACCCACTGGCAATCAACAACATATTGAGGAGTCAAAAAAAAAAAAAAAAAAAACACCGAAGAGTTCACAATCCATTCGGAAGACAACAAACAGTTTGAGACCACAGGCCATTGGTATCGAAAACAAATTGAAGAGAGAGAAAAAAAAAAAAAAAAAAAAAAACACCGAAGAGTCCAAAACCCATTCAGGAGTCAACAAATAATTTGAGACCACAACTCACTGGCGAGTCGACAACATATTGAGGAGTCGAAAAAAACAACTGAAGAGTCCACAACCCAATCGAGAGTCAACATATAATTTGAGACAACAACCCACTAGCGAGTGGCAACAAGTTTGAGGAGTCGAAAAAAAAAAAAACTCTAAGAAGAGTTGACAACCCATTTATGAGTCTATATCAAATAAGGGAATTATAACCAACTGGAAAGTTGACAGCCTACTACAGAGATGACAGGCCAGGGGAGAGTCAGCAGCCAAATGAAGCATCGACAAATGTAGGGGTATTTGGCTACTTCCTGAAGAAATGAAAACCCACGGTAGAATTGTCAATCAATTTCAGTCAACAAGCCACTGAAGAGTGGACAACCCTAAGTGGGGCTGGAAACCCCTTGGAAGGTCATCAATCCCTAAGGTAGTCAAGGATCCCTGATAGAATTCTCAATTAATTGGAGAGTTGACAAGCCACTGGTAAGTCAACAACCAATTGTAGACGTAAAATCAATTGGAGAGTAGACAACCAATTATAGACGCAAAATCAATTGGAGAGTCGACAATCAATTGGAGAGTCGACAACCAACTGGAGAGTTGACAACCAATTGCAGACACAAAATCAATTGGATAGTCAACAAACAATTGTAGACACAAAATCTATTGAATAGTCGACAACCAATAGGAGAGTCGACAACCAATTGTAGACGCAAAATCAATTGGATAGTCGACAACCAATTGTAGACGCAAAATCAATTGGAGAGACGGCAACCAATTGGAGAGTTGACAACCAATTGGAGAGTCGACAAAAAATTGGAGAGTCTGATCCCCTTGGGAAGTCGACAACTCACAAGTGAGTCAAATGATTGAAGAGTAAACAACTGACAAAAGAGTCGACTAACTTACATTGAGCCAATATCCCAGTAAACAACCCAGTGAAGATTCGATAACCCGTGGAAGATTCTACAACTCATTCGACACTCGACAATAAACAAGAGTTGACAACCAATTCAAGAATAGACAAGTAACCGGAGATGGGAAATGCACATGACATCTGGATGGAATATGATGTATAACAGCAAAGTAATATATTGGTACGATAGAAATGGGTCCCACTGAGTTTGAGTGAGGGAGAGCACAAGTAGTTAACATACAGCAAACAAAACGATACATGCCGACGATCTCTGTATTGCAACATAATCAAGGTCCATTAAAACCATTAAAGGAGGACTGACGATGAGGGCAATATCATCTCTCTCAGACTATTACAAAAAATGCCATCTTAATGCAAACACCGTGAAAACCCAGGTGAGCTCAGTCCATCTTAATAAACACCAGACATACAGAAAACTGAAATCAAAATGAGAAGATGAATAACTGCAAAACCGTCCACATCCAGTCTTCCTTGGTGTCACTCATGATAGAACACTGTCTTCCAAGGAGCATGTCAACAAGATCAAGAAAAAAGTTGCCATCAGAAATAACCTCCTCAGCAAAATATCCTCCATCAAATGAGAAGCTGATGCAAAAACTATGAAGCAAACAGCTTAGCACTAAGTTATTGCACTGCATAATATTGTGCTTCTGTGTGGGAAAGATCAAGCCATGCCAAAAGAGGGGATACTGAGCTAAATAGAACTGGCCGACTATTCACTGGAATATTGAGAGCAACATCCCTACTAGCTTTGTACAGACTAGTCAGCATCGCACAACTTGACATCCGACGAGATGCCATACCTACAAATGAAAAACCCAAACAAGCAAAAGCATTTCATGACTGTAAAAGAACCAGAGACCTCAGACTTATTAAAACACAGATTGCATAAATGGAGAGTGAGTGACAGTCAGACCATTAATAATGCCCTCCCTAACCCTAGTAAGGATCTGCCCTGTGGATTCTCCCTAACCAGGAGGAAAATGGTTCACCATGAATAAAAGGACGAAACACGTCTTGTGTAGCTGTCCACTAGGCCGCACCTGTTCGGACATGGATCTAAGAACAGCAAACGATACCGCACTCCAATGGATAGAACAACGGTGCGATAAGTTTTGATGATGAGGGGCAAACAAAATATGAATTAGTCAACTAAACTTCAAGAGAAACTTTTAACTCTTCCAGAAGCAGAATGATGTAGTTCTTATCTTTTTAATACGAAATCTAATTAACCAAAAAAGGAGACAGATTTAATATATATATATATATATATATATATATAATTTATACACACACACATATATATATATACATATATATATATATATATATATATATATATATATTATATAAGTGGAAATATATCTTATAAACATTAAACACGCATGTGAATTACTCTTTTGTAACCCACTTCAACGAATCACAGACCAGGCAATGATTTCTTAAAGAGATTCAGAAAAAAAACAAAAGAGAACAGCGTACCATTCCCTATGAAGTTGCTCTTTCGCAGTAAATAAAACGACCCCCTATTTGGGGGGGAAGACAGCCCCTTTATAATCTCAAATCCCGACGCACTCCCTACCAACCGGAGGGACGAATAAATCCCATATGCAATGCGGTTATGATAAACAAAAAAACGCCAGCTAATAAATATTTACATTACAAAGAGTTTAATGTTTCAAGCCAGCGCTTCGAGGCCTTCTATTTACTATTTCACCGTCCATAAAATTTGCGGTCATAAAACGCCAATGTTGCTGCACGCAAAATTTCGAGTCGGCCATATAAATTTTTATGTCTTAATCTGGAGAACGGACAGCGCTCGCCCAATCTCACTAAAGAAAGGCAGAATTTAATTTCCTTTTCTTTAGGAAACTGGGACAGAGACTGTATGGAAATCGGGCAAATACATACATCATTAGACAAGAACCAAGCTGTATTATCAGAGATCAGAGCTTGTATATTTTCATTATGAAAACCCAGCCGTCCGGGTAATAAAAACGAACTAATAAAGAAATCTCGGAACGCGATGCCATAAACCACTCCCCCCCCCCCCCCACCTTCTTCCGGGCAGTCATGGCACCAGTGCCTATACTAGCCCCCACCTCGCCCGCATCCCCTACCCCCTTTCCGCTATCAGCTCCTGCTGTTGCTGCTACCGCTGCTGACGACAGTGCCTGCGACGCCTTGTTGAAAATGAGTCTATATTTCGCCCCTGGCTGGATCTAATACACCCGGAAAAATGTCCTGCATTAAAGCCGGATTATTTTCCGGTCCCTTTGATTTAAAAAAAAAAAAAAGAAAAAGAAAAAAGAAAAAAGAAAGAGCCATTTCCGACGTCAAACAAAGAATTCCGGCTTGTCTGCGACCGCCGAAAAATGACAAGCTCCATCATAAATAACTTGATTGTAATTTTTGTATATAAGTTAGATGTTAATATCAGAATTTTTATCTATTCTCTCTCTCTCTCTCTCTCTCTCCTCTCTCTCTCTCTCTCTCTTGGAGTATAATTTTTTCTGACAACTTGTCAACATGAACTTTTTTCTACTTTACTCTCTCTCTCTCTCTCTCTCTCTCTCTCTCTCTCTCTTGGAATACCATTGGATTTGGTTCCTGACAACTTGAATGTTAACATCAAAACTTTCTCTCTCTCTCTCTCTCTCTCTCTCTCTCTCTCTCTCTCTCTTCTGGAATACCAGTCTTTCTTTCTTTCTGACATCTTAATTATTAACATCAAAAAATTTTTCTACTCTCTCTCTCTCTCTCTCTCTCTCTCTCTCTCTCTCTCTCTCTCTATTAGGATGCTATTCTGCCTTCCGAGTTATTTCATAGCGAGAAATCATTTTTATGTTAATACATGCTCTTCTGGTCATCTGTATTTCAATTTAAATCACAAGACATGTCAAAATCTTGTTCATACACAAAAAAATAATGAATTACCTTGAATAAAGCCTTGAATTTGTAAATATTTGTCGAAAAATAGCAAAAGCTGATTGGTACTTACCAATTGCAAATGTACACATGTATATATGTATATATATATATATATATATATGTATATATATATATATATGCGTCTATGTACGTATACAATATATATATATATATATATGTGTGTGTGTGTGTGTGTGTGCATGTGTGTGTGTGTGTGTGTGCGCGTGTGTGGCTATGTATGTCATCTCTATCTAGTTTGCTTTGGAATCTTTTAAACAACAATGCAACATTCTCATCTTCAATTCCATCTTACTGCTACCTTATGTTCAATCATGACCTAATGAATCTAATGAATTTCTAAGGACCCCTAATATCCTTGAAATAAACCTTAAACATCGAATCATTTACCTAACATTTAAGCGCTTCTTTGAATTTCGCTTTACTTTCTCATTAAGTCTTAATTATTTATACTCGAAATGTATTCTAATTTACCATCATAATGCCATTTACTTAACTATGAATTAAACCTATTTCCATTGTTGTATCGCTTTCTCCTAATTACTACCTTTTCTTTTGATCTAACCCATAATCATTCTTTATTTCGGATTTAAGATAGGCAAGTTCATTACGCTGCCCTCTCCATGGGCTTCTAAATTGAAGAAAAAAAAATTCCTACTGATCACATAAACATTTTAGTATCGTTAAAATATAACGTTCATAAACATCACTGTCTCCAAAGTCAGCATTACCAAACCCCCTCAAAGGGTGCCTCACTCGTCTGCCAAATTCGTCACCTGTCCGGTCGTCACCTGTCCGTCACATTTGCCCTATTCGTCATACAGTTGCCGCAGCCGTTAATGGACTCCCAATACATTATATAAATCTGATAACCTGTACAATATTACAAGACGAAATCTCTTGGGGGCTCTTTCCCTCTCTCCATTTTTTATCTTTTATTTTTTTCTTTTACGAGCGCACATCCACTGCCTCAGAAGTGTAAGGACTTTTACGACCTGCTCCTATGCGAGGCCAATGAAAAGCTCCCGGCTGCTAATCCGTTATACAGATATTAGGGCAAAATTTATGAGTTAACCATGCCCTCCCGGTACGTCCTAAAAGACGAGAGTGTCTCGTCCAAGTTCAAGGATCAGTCAGGATTTGGATTGAGCATTCTGGCTATTTGGAGGGAATCGAAGACATTAAGAGAACCGCTAGGATAAAATAGTTTAATCAGATAAATGAATTGTCATTTATTTTAACCATTTTGATAATAATAATTTATAATATGAAGAAGGAGTTGATTAATTACCTTGCACGATTACTTAGCAACTGAGGGCGAAAAAAGGTTAACAGTTGAGAAAGTAAATATGGGGAATACCTGGACGTGGTGAAAGGGTTTGCATACGCCATGATTAGCAAAACTGTACTAGGCAGGGAC